>NC_054699.1:13340423-13435423 GCF_016097555.1 Gigantopelta aegis | reverse complement strand
TATTTATTTATTTATTTTTATTTGTTTATTCGTGATTGTTTTTTTGTTGTTGTTTTTAGCGTGTGTTTTGAACTGTAATAATCATTGTAGAGACCATTGTTGTATTAGATTTTCGGGATTTGTTTCGTTATTGCTGTTGAGTATGAAATAAAAACTTGAAGTTCGAATGTAAGTATATAATAAATCGTTAATTATCAAGGCAGCGTTATCTCATATTATTGATGAGCCATTTCGAAATGTCTTGGAGAATGGCTCGGTAAACTGCGTTTGAAACGGTTCAAGATCTACACGACTGACTGGCGAGATGCAGGGATTGGGCAGTCTTCTTTCTGATTCACCACGAGTGTGCCATACCGGAAATAAACCAGGCGATTGGTCCATTATGTTAATATGCAGCTGCCTCAGAAAATCGAAAGTGCTAGCCACAATAGAGTGGGACGTTTCACAGGGGTCACCCCAACTCATTTTATTCAGCTTATCTCGGTGATCTAGAAAACATTATCAAAATCAGTCACCGTAACATATTTGTAATAAATGTTTCACAATTGCATCTACTACTGGAACAATATTGCCAGCAATTGGTAATGAATGGCTAGATTAATACACAAAATGCCCCAAACTTACACGATGACATCCTAGATATCTGTAAAATATATTCTCTAAATATGTATCGGGTTGTTTCAAAACTGCACACCTCTTTACGGATTAATGTCTTAGAAAATACTTATTACAAGATAATAAATTAAATGTGATGCACGCGATATTATATGGGTATTACCCATATATTGTAAAAATACCATGTATTCAGGTCGATTGACTTATCAGTAGTGGCAAATAAAACCTGTGAGTTGTATGCACAGGAAACCTTCTGCTGGTACAGATTATCCCAATAGTTTTCCAAATGGTGTTCAGTGGGCATAACAAAGCTACACGTGTAGCTTATTTTACTAAAACAATGGTTAGCTAAAGAGTATTTAAGGAATTTTCTAGAAAACATTGGGAGACTAGTTTTATAAGCTATCTTATCAAGAAGATTATAAAACACTGGAATAAGAAGATATTGAGGTCAGTGAATGAACAGAACTGTTGATCAGCTCTTCAGTAAAGTAAGGCGACTGAACTTAATTCAGTTTTCCGTCATTGCAGTTTTTGACATGAAATTTGTATTAGGTCACTATTTAAAAGGCGTTCGACTTGCATACTTCAAATATTTAAAACCCATGTGTCAGGCACATTATATTAATATTCACGCATGTACACCTCCCAAGCCATTAGTCAGTATAGGCGGATACAGTTTATGGAAGGCCAACCGAAATAATCAGACAACAATGGTTTAGTTGTTGGTTTCTAGAAAATATAATGTCATCTATATAGCCACTATACCATCACCTTTACTTGATAAAAAGGAATTACCCAAGTGGCAAAGGCATTTAACTGCAGAAGATAGAGTGTTGCTATTTTACACTTGCTGCAAAACGTCATGCTAGGCTTATACAAATAAATATCAAACCTGTTTTGCAAATAAATCCTTCCCATCCGTCAGCACAGCCTAATGGGCAGGTTCCAGTTAGCGTATCACATGTTGTGTTTCCTCCAATGCAGTAGCCACACGTTTCATTGCAAATGTTACTATAATAACCTTGTTCACATGCTAGAAAGATTAACTGATGTTAGTATATATCATACATATCGAGGAAAAGATGGGCAGTATTATACATTACTTAGCGTGCGTCGGGATCCATTTCAGTCGGTAAAACACTCACCAGAGGTATTTCGATCACAAGAGCGAATGATCTCGGTAAAGCCGTTGTTGTATTCCAATCTCAATCAGTATCACACGGCTGGTATATAAAATATCGTGGTATGTGTTTTCATGTCTGTGGGAAGTACATATAAAATATGTTTTGCTCATATTTTTTAAAATCTGTTTCCTGTTCTGCATTTGTATTATGCATCTCTTTCCAGTACTATGTCTTTACTCTGCATTCTGTATATCTTTCATGCAATATATCTCTTTATGCTGTATTCTGTACTTTTTCCTATACATTAATGTGCTCTCAACATAACCAAACAATTACATCGGAATTAGTACACCATTCTACATCTAGATTAATATAAGCGACCAAGAACATAAAAAACTTAGAAATAATAAACCATAAACGAATTGACCCATTAAACAGTTAGCATAATACTTTTATCAATGTAATTAATATCACTTTTAAACGTCCCCCGCCAAAACACCCACCCCCCCCCAAAAAAAAAAAAAAACACACACACAAAAAAACAAAAAAACAAACAAAAAAAAACAAAACAAAAAACAACAACAAAAAACAGACAAACAAACAAAAAACCAAAGAAAAAAAAACACCAACAACAACAAACATGATAATTGATATGTGTCCATAGTAACATATTCGTTTATACATATTTGGTTATCCTTATTTCTGTACTATGAATCTATTTTATACCAATTTATTACTAACTTAATTAATAACGCATTTATTATCATTGCTGTGAGAAACACGGGTACACACACTAGTACATACACGAAACACAATCCTATTGACTTCGTCCGAACACTGAATAACATTTTGAATTTGAGTTTTTAACATATTAATTTGCGTAATGGAAAAGCGTCCATTAATAATTTGCTTTGACATGCAACGACTTATGACGAATTATTAAACCATGCGCTCTAGTGGTGTCGTGAAACAGGGCAGAACTTTAATATTTAATAGCGTGCATACATCATATCATAACCTACAGAATGTAATAAAGAAGGAAAACCAAAAACACAAAAGAAGAAACACAAAACAATAAAAAATGGCCAAAAATATAAACAAAATAAACACAAATAATCAGACACACAAACACACGTACACACACGCTCGCACGCACGCACACACACACACACACACACCCACACACACACACACACACACACACACGCACACACACACACAAACAAACACACGCACGCACTCGCACACGTCCTATAATGTTCGTATTTGAATACAACATGCTGTGTCTGCCACTGAGATACAGAACTGTACACACATTCCTCTGGATTGAATACGCACGAACACAATACATACTTGTGCAGAATGGTGGCTGATATCCAGTTTGACAATTCAGACAGTATCCTGTGGTTTTGTTACACGTATTCCCCGTCTGGCAAAGGCCACACATTTTACAAGACGTACCCCCAAATCCGATGCTGCATGCTGGAAAATAAAGGGAGAAACTTATAATACATACCATTTCCCCTTTAAGTTGGCTATATAATGTCATCGGCCTAACACAGGCGAGCTGGTCATATCGGCACGCCTACCTGCTTCTTTCTAAGGTTGTCCACACACTTCTTCCAACGATGCTATGAATTATTCGAATCCATTTGTCGAAGGATAATTATTTATGTAGGTCAAACAACTACGCAATTCGGAAATTACATTTGTGTAATACCAGCCACTTAACTCCCTGTTTTCAGGTCAGGACATAGATGGAAGTCAGACGGCGTTATATCTGTAGAATAGGGCAGGTGGTCACATAGCTGGAAGCCACAGTCATGCAATAGATTCCTGACAACCCGGGCCGTGTGATCAAATACACTGCCATGGTGGAACAGCACACATTTGGTGAAACATGCGATATGGACAGCACATTTGTCAAGATACTGTGAAGTCTTCCTTGCGAGATGGCTACTTCACTGGCCATGTACTTAATGGTTACCCGTTGTGTTTGAATAACTACGTCATGTATACGGTCTCTTTGTAATTTGTTCTTCCCTCGTATACAGTGGGAGGGTAGCGAGGAAATGCAAGGCGCCCTAATTACATATGTAATGAACAAGAGCAAAAAAGACCTGTCCTATAATTTTCTCTTTGACAAAAATGCTGCCATCTGCCACCAAGGTCAATCAGCAACACGTTGTGCCACTAATTTCGACGCACAGAGAGGAAACAAACAAACAAATGTGTTTAAAAAGGAAACAAAAAACAACAACAAATAAACAAATGAACAAATAAGCAAACAAATAAATAATACCTACTTGTACAGAATGGTGGCTGATATCCAGTTTGACAATTCTGACAGTGTCCTGTGGTTTTGTTGCATATATTTCCCGTCTGACAATGGCCACACTTCTCACAAGATGTACCCCAATGTCCAATACTGCATGCTGCAAGACAAAGTCAACCAAATATTGTAAACGATTGTGAAGGTTTTGTTCTTTGGCGTGTATCCTGTCATGCAATGATACGTTTTATAATATACATCTGACTTGTAACAAATTAAAACAAAAGTGCTTTAATATTGTGCATACAACATAACCTACCTAGGCATTTTTTTGTTGTAACACAAACACCTCAGTTATGTTGTCAAATGCAACAAACTTAAACAAAATATAACAATCCTGTGATTTTTCATAGACAAATCTTGTCCATCTTCTATTAAGATGATGAACTGTTCAACTCGCGTCTATATTGCACATACAAGAACATAATACCTAATCGTACATAATGGTTCCTTGTATCCTGTTTTACAATTCTGACAGTGTCCTGTGGTTTGATTACACATATTTCCCGCCTGACAATAGCCACACATCTTACACGATGTACCCCAATATCCAATACTACATGCTGAAAATAAAGTTAAACACTTTGCAATTTCATGTTACCTACGATTGTTCAAGTTCTGGTGTTCGTGTGTATCCTATGTTCGAATATTGCATTACATAAAATAATAAAATTATTATTGGAAAACTATTCTATAGAAGAATGATGTCATATGCAATCTCGTTCAAGTGCGTATATCTGTTGAGAAACAAATGGAACAGTCATTTCTGAGAGTATTGCTAAAGCAATAATTGTCTCCTATCGACCCCCCCCCCCCCCCCCCCCCCCCCCCCATGCGCGTGCTATAACTTCACCGTGGTGCAGGGGTGTAACATTTTCTTTGAGAATGACCAATACAGCACAAATACATTTTGAGTAAAAGTCAGTATCTATCTGTGATATTTGTGTTTTTGCACTGTTATTGATATTGATGTTGATCATCACTTTATTTGTTTGCCTTATTATAGTTTGACACCCACTAGCCGATGTTTTTTCGTGCTGGGGTGTCGTTAAACATTCATTCATTCATTCATTCATTCATTCATTCCTATCGGGCCATTAACGTTCAAGGGCCATAACTCTGATAAACATGGCAAAATCATATGTGGAGAGAGTTATGGTCCATGAATACATTCGCATGGAAGTCGCATTTGATCTGGCAACCGGCCTCTGTGGTGTCGTGGTTAAGCCATAATGCTGGTAGGTACTGGGTTCGCAGCCCGGTATTGGCTCCCATCCAGAGCGAGTTTTAATGACTTAATATGCATGTGTAAGACCACTGCACCCTCTTTTTTCTCACTAACCACTAACAACTAACCCATTGTCCTGGACAGACATCACATATAGCTGAAGTATATGCCTAGGACAACGTGCATGAGCATTAATTGGATATAAGCACGAAAATATGTTGACATGAAATACAATGATCTGTCCATAAGTTCATAACTTGCAAAAATAGGTATATGATCATGAAGGCCAAACGTTATATATATATATATATATATATATATATATATATATATATATATATATATATATATATATATATATATATATATATATATATTGAGGTATGTGAAACCAAATCCAAATCATATATGTGGGACAGAATGACAAACATACAGGTCAGGTCAGGTCATAGGGTTTTACGTCCACATTCAGAGCATGCTGTTGTAGCGCACGCCTGTCTTGGGCACAAGAGTCGGCCTCGGCCGGCTCCTCTGTCCAGGACAGGAAAACACATACAGAGATACAGACGTACAGAAGAACCGGTAAAGGGTGGGTGGGGAGACTAAAAACATGTACAGCATCGACGATATATTACAATTTTGATGATTATATAATGACATAGTATCTATCAATCTATAATAATAATAATAATAATAATAATAATATTAATAATATTATTAATATTATTATTATCAAGATAAAAATACCTAGATACATAAGTGGACAGATATATATATATATATATATATATATATATATATATATTATATTTATATAAATGAAGGCAATCAGCTAAACAGGCAGACAGTAGGACAAACAGACAGGCAGCCGCAGATAGACAAATATGTGTATGTTTCAGTGAGATTGTGACAGAAGTCATTTAGTGAAAGTCCGAAATGGTTCACTACTCTCATGTATTCATTGGCTAACTCACTATTTGTTTTTTTTAAATACAACAAATGTATGCCAGTATCTTATCTGTCGTCATTTTACTGGGTAACGTAACACTAAATGGATAAACTGAGGCCTAAAATGCAGTAATGTGGTGTCCATGTGACTTAATCCATATTTTGTTTCATAAATTCAAGATACCTGCCAGTGAGGCAGTGTTGTCCTAGATATATTTATTCAAATGTATGGTGAGCGTAGGTACTTCATGTGAACATATATAATCAAACGGCTTGTATATCACGCACGGATATACTGATTTTATATAAAACGTCTTACTATCACATGCTGTACCATTCCACCCATCTAGACAAGCTGTACACTTTCCTGTCTTCTTGTCACACACTTCAGTCTGATCTCTACAGTTACACGTCTTGACACAGTCAGCGCCATACCAGAAATCTGTACACACTTGTTTAAAATGAATGTATAGTAACAAACAAAAGGAAAATTAATAATATCCACAATATAATTCAGACAATTTGAAATATAGAATGTTTAACAAAACCTTTGCATTGTAACCATGTACCCCAATGTATGTATATAATTAGTTACTTACTTAGTTACTTATGTATCTGTTAAAATGATAAAAACCATATCGTAAAGTATCAACTTAATTATTGTTGAAAATTAGTCCGCAATATGTCTTATTCCAAACAGATAGTTCATTTTTATTTCCAGATAATTACATTCCATTAAAACGTAACAAACATATATGGTCGACATGATATTGCAGGCTATATTCACGGGAAGTGAACATTCATGGCCAATACCAACACAAACTATAGTCGGGTCAAATATGACTTCCCCGTGACCGTTGCTCCGGGACCAACGTTTTAGGGCGGATTTAAAATATTTAGGACTTTTAGAACAAAATTATTCCTCGCGAAAGTTCTGGCTAACTCCACCAGGGTTCCAACTCCATGATGGCCGCCGACGGCAATACAGGAAATCGAACATCGCCATAGTTTTCTTAATATCTTAGAATAACGAATGAGGTGTCTATTTTCATTACACAGAGGGTGCTCATTCTTCTGGTGAAGTTATTTTTCAATTTAAGGTCATCTTCGCAATCAAATCCAAGATGACCGTTGTCTATTATATTGATAATTGAAAAACAGTGTGTCACGGTGCCCACGTCCCCACATACATATGAAATAATATTGCATAACTCATTTCTCCATCTATGGATTACCAGGCTCTTCTGTGGCATCGCGACAGTGATACAAATCTCTCAGTGAACAAACAAACACCCGTAATCCAGTACTATTTTCATCCACTAGATAAATAAAACACCAACAACTAATCAAGTATTACTTATTTATTTAGGCTATATATCTATATAATATAAAATTACTTATAAACAGGTTTAATTAAGAATTCTATAGATATAACTATGAACTATTGTTTATAGTTAAATTATAACGGATATGGAATCTATCTATCTATTTATTTAGGTCTTATTAGTAAAACACTTATCGATATTTATTATTACCTTTCAATATTCAGCCTTGAGAACTTGGGAAATGGCTTCACAGGCATTGGGTATTAGTTGAGATAAAGGACTATAACTTGGATTATGCCAGTAATAATCATTTTCACCATACGTCTGCAAAAGAATGCTCGATCAACACCTTAGATATGACCCCCAACTACCTTTTTTAATGTTATATGTTAACAATTATTTTCGGCCCCCCTTTTAGAATGCCTTCAAAATTCCTGAATCTATACATAACACACAAACTCTAACACACACACACACACACACACACACACACACATACACACACAGCATATTACGTGTGCATACCCCCCCCCACCCCACCCCCCCCACCCCACCCCCCGCCCACCCATCTAATGTTTTATATTTTAAATGTTAGATCTTCACAATTGTTTTACAATATCTTTCAATATGTTATTTCTCTATTTTCGGGGTGCCAGGTGACCGCCAGTTATTGCAATATTTGTACTGAATTGCAAGGACACCTTTATCTCAACTAATACCCAATGCCTGTGAAGCCATTTCCCAAGTTCTCAAGGCTGAATATTTAAAGGTAATAATAAATATCGATAAGTGTTTTACGAATAAGACCTAAATAAATTGGTGTTTCCGGGTAGACGACCCTACAAAGAAAAAGGGGCAGACACTAAATTGTTTTCGGTGATTTATTTTTATTTTTTATTTTTAAAAATTATCTTCCAGCATGACAACGCTAGACCCCATAGTGCAAGGATAACACATGACCTCCTCAACAACATGAACATTCATGTTTTGCTATGACCTGCATGTTCTCCTGATATGAACCCCATCGAACATTGGTGGGATCATCTTGACAGACAAATCAGAAGACCAGCAGTACCACCAGCCAACCGTCAGGGCACGGAAAGAGCTTTAATTGACGAATGGCAACGGATTCCCGCTAATGTCATCCGGCGCTTGACGTCATCAATGCGGCGTCGTGCTATGGCATGCATTGATGCACAAGGTGGACATACTCGCTATTAATCCAATGTTTAGTGACTTTGCAGACACTTAACATACTGTTGTTGAAAAGCTGTTCTGACAGTGACTTTGTGGATCATCTCATGTTGACCCCATGTGTCTTTGTAGCACGGTTTCTTGAACAGTTTATGCTTTTATTGAATGAAATTTTGTTCACAACATGCCAAAGCACCATTCTCATGAATATATATATATATATCTCTTTTGAGCATGCAACATGGCTTTTTTTCAGTAGTCTCTCAGAGTCTTGGTATAGTTTCTTTTCGACGTCAGTATAGATGAAAAGAGTAAACAAATGTGGTTTAAAAAATGCAAAACTAAGAAAAGAAAACCTACCTACCCTACATAATTATTTCCGGCACGTTTCCCAGAAACACACAATTATTTTTAATCCTAATTAATCCTGTTGGCTGTGGTTGATGTTTCGTATACATGTATCGTGTTTGACGTTGACGTCAATGGCCAGGCATGTGATGCTAGTGTGTATGCAAATTCATACATTTTAACCGCAATTGAAATGAACATATCACCACCAAAACTATATCCAGAAGACAGGTTAACATGTCATTTGTCATATACTCAAAGGCAAAAGTTATTGTGACATAAATTGTTTGTAGTAATAAATCTGTGAATGGATTTGTGGATGTAATCCAGAGAAAATGTGCATGAAACAGCTCAAAGAAATGCAACCAAGCAATTGTTGCAGCGATTGCATACTTTGTGCAAGAAACATGGAATATGACGTTCATTTGCAAATCATTGCTACTCTGTGCAGCTTTTAGAAGTCCACAAGATTCGTCATACCACGCCTCAGTGAAAACGACAGATGGGGAGTCATAGGGATGCTCGAATCTGGGAACTCGCAGCGTGACGTTGCACTTCAACTCAACGTCTACAGAAACAGCATATAGCACTTATCGCAACGATATCAGCTAAACAACCAGGTCAGTGATTTCCCCCGTAGCGGCCGACGACCCGTGACTACCCGTCGTCAAGACACATGGATCCGAACCACGCATCTGCGAAACAGGCATTCCCAGGAACTTTTATTGGCCTCAATGAGACGACGGTGCTTTAGTCCCTCGAAATACTTCCAACTGCTCTTTTTCAGCAAGTCGATGCCTTGACCAGAAGTCATCGTCTTCTGAACTGCCTTAAGTTTTCTAGTGAACTGGGTTCTTAATGTTCTAATATTATGCCACACATTTATCACCTGTAATTGTGAAAGAAACTAAATGAAAAATTGATCCCAAATCTCTTTCTCCATCTCTCTGTGTCCATCTCTCTCTCTCTCTCTCTCTCTCTCTCTCTCTCTCTCTCTCTCTCTCTCTTCTCTCTCTCTCTCTCTCTCTCTCTCTCTCTCTCTCTCTCTATCTCTCTGTATCTGTGTGTGTGTGTGTGTGTGTGTCTCTCTCTCTCTGTCTATCTCTCTGCCTCCCCATCTCTCTTTATGTCCTTTGAATGCATTTTGTCAGCACGTGGCACGGTGATTATACAAGTTTGTTTAAAAAGTCTAAAATATTTAGTTGAAATATTAAATAATTAAAATTGGAAAATTATTTTATTGCAATAAGCATTAGACTATATTGTGTAGATATTATGGAAAACAATTATTTGTTGGGTTTGGTGTTAATTTTTAAGTAGGTTATTTTTATTGTTATTTATTCAAGTAGGGACAACACTATTTATCCGGTCTCTAAAACGCAATGAATAAATGGTGTCAGTGTGCCCAATGCAGTGGCATGGAATTAAATACCAAAAAAGTAAATAAATAAATAGAAAGAAAAAAATATGGCATGTATTTGGCAGGGCACTGATTAAGTTCTTACCTCCTATTTCATTTAAATTATGATATATCGTCTAATGTAATTTAATAATAATAACTGGCAACGCACACCTGCCATGATTATTAAAAAAAAAAACATCTTCTATTTTAAAGCCTCCAAACAATTCAAGACTGTAAAGCCCACTTCGCCATCCCCTTTCAAATTTCCTGGATCTGCCCAAATTATATATATTTGTTTACTAAAGATGAAAAACATGATTGACTAAATCGGGCCCAGTTCGAAACTAAAGTGTCAATAGATATTTTGACGACCAAGCAGCCTAGTACTTACGAGTAGTTTCCTTGCCGTTGCAATTGTTCTCATGTTGTTGTTTTTTATGATAGTCAGAACTACCCATATTCCATAAATGTTCGTGGCCGGGATTAAGTTCTATCATATAAAATGTCTTGAACGCAGATTTGAACCTTTGGCTGCCATTTTGCATATTTGTTTCTAATTGGTCAGTTCTCCTCTGTCGCCTGCAACATCGCATGAACACAGAACAAGTTCTATTCCCGGCAACTTTCGAGCAACATTGAGGACACATGCGCTAAGCCGCTGCACAGGTTTCATATTATCGAGTTATTAATTACGCAAAAATGTTGTATGGTATCGATTAGTATGTAGGTTTATTTGTTGATTTTATTTTATGTCATTGTTATTGTTATTTATGTAATGAGAGTAAACATGATGATGCATCTTTATTTAAATTTCATTAAAAAGTTCTCGTTATAAAATGTCCTCCAATTACACAGTAAATCAGATTTCTATTAAGATATTATCCAAATTCATGCCAATAGTCTCAAATGCGGCGAATGTTCCTGATTTTAAACATATGGGCTTCATTTCACGTGAATCCTAGTAATCTTGGGATGAAGTAAATGTTGCTGAACCTATGAATCATGTCCATGATTTTTAACATTTTAGTTTATTCCTAAACACGTGAGACAAATATATTCCGCTAAAACGAAATGTATTACTTTGAAAATATTTATGGATAATCTCTTAAAAGACACATTTTCTAAACCATTGATGAATATGCTTGTTAGTTAACTTAAATGGACAATGGACAATTCGTATACACATTATAGTGTTATACATCCTAAACAGGGGTAGACAGCCACCCTATGGGAAACGTACTATGTAACTTTTAAGGTCAAATATACAAGGTTTATTAAAACGTTGATACACCTAATCTATTGGTGATCCGGGGCCAGTTTCACAAAGGCATTTACTGTAATCATCTTTTAAGCAATCGCTAGTGAAAATGTTTTCTTTGGTAATTACCTCACCGTGGTGCAGGGGTGTAACATTCTCTTTGAGGATGGCCAATACAGCACAAATTGAAGTTTAGAGTAAAATTCGGTGTCCGTAAAATTCGGTGATATTTGTATTTGTATCTTTGCACAGTTCTTTACACTGTTTTTGTTTAAACCTTGAATTTTTATATTGATGTTGATCATCACTTTATTTATTTGCATTACCATAGTTTGACACCCAATAGCCGATGTATTTTTCGTGTTGGGGTGTCGTTAAACATTCATTCATTCATTCATTTTCTTTGGTAATTTTTTGTAAATCCATTATTGTGTCACATTCTTGAATGTAGCAGACAATACTAATGAGCATTAAACATTTCTAGAAAATACAGTTTTAAAATTTGGAGAGGAGGGTTCACTGAACTGCCCCTGGTTTAAGCGATTTAAAAACAAAATATTGTCCGGAGAACTGTTTTATAAACACCGCTTAGCTCAGTCTAGGACCTCGCCCCTCTACAATGTTCTGCATACATACCTGCAGGTCACTTTCATTTTTTTTCATTTTATTTTCGTTACCAACATCATATTAACAGTCAGTTAAACTAAACAACCATTATGTTGTTGATCCCTGGCTGATTGGGCAAGACATGTTTTGTTTTGTTTTTTTAATTAATTTTAATGAGGAATTCCTGGTCCAGGAAAGAACACCTGGCCATGTGCGTAGCTTAAAGGAAGGGACAATTAAGGCATGTGACCTGGTATGCATATTCAACGATATATAATGCACATTATTGCTTAATATCAACACGCATAATAATATAGTAAATTACTAAAACGGTATAATGTGACGGCTATTATATATAACGGACGCAGCCATTTTGTACCATATGGCGAGCTGGTGGTTACGTAATACCTAACGTGTCACGTCAGGAATTAGTCTTCGAAGTGAAGAAACAAAACATACTTGATTTTGCGGATGCATCGCAATTTATTCTGTAATAATAGCCATCCCAGTAAGCCAGCAACAATTATTTTTAATACAAAATAAACCACCATTGGCAAAGTGTTGAAATAACTGTATTATGTTTTGTACATAAATTAACCCACATACTGAAATAATAATCGGAGTGTTTTCTTAGTTAATTGGCCGTTTGTTTTCGTGATTTCTACCTGTGGTTCCTGATTGACAGTTGTATATTTAGACGGTCCCCAGACACTCTGTCTGGACACACTAAAAAGACGTGCCAGTTTTATTAAGATCACAGGGTATTGTGCGATAACCGCACGGACAACCCTCTAATCGTAATGGACATTATGAGCCGTCCTGCTTTATTACTGTGAGTAATTCTGTAAAACCCTTGATTAAGTAGATTTTCCCATCTAAAATCACAAAACTGATTAATTTCGTAGTCCCAAAGAAAAGAAAATTATCACTTGGGTATCGTGAGTGGTCGTTTTTGCTCGAACTTAGCATACGTAGCATAGAAACAATAACATGCATTTTTTTCTTTGGAATTTTTAAAAAAGAAAAATAATATAACTCCATTTCGTTCTACTGATGCAAAAAGAAATATATTTAGTTAAATAGTTTATTATACTATCAAGTCATTTATGTTGTTTTACAAGTCAGGTTGAAGAAAGCGAAGCGCCTTGTAAAAATTAGAGCATTTGTTTACACTGTGCATAGAGGAGATGGACGGAGCTGACGTCACTTCGCCCCTAGCTATACCACCGGACGTCACAAAATGGCTGTCCCCAGTTAGCAGGAATACTCATATTTTTTTATTAACTCTAAAATTACGCGTTTTTCATTTGTTAAAATGTCAGTATGTGTTAGTGGTCCGGGTATGCATCTTTCCAACACATAATTTACTCTCCATTTAATTGTTGAAAATGAGGTCAAGTACCAGAAATGACAATAAAACGTTTTTATGTATCGGTATTTTGGCGCTATATTGACCCGCCTATTAGTACAACAGCTTTGTAATATTAAATCACTCATAATCTTTATATAATATATATATATATATATTTATATATATATATATATATATATATATATATATATATATATATTCCTACAGGTTTATGCATTTAAACATTTATACCTATATATACACGTACATATAAAACGTTTGCGGGTAAAATTTATATTTCTATTAAATAATTATATTAGTCGAACTCTTGAAATGTTTGGGCTCCATCGTAAAGAGTTGTCTATCTGCACAGAATGGCACATGCACAATATTTATTCAGTTAATTTTTGCATTTTCAGGTCATTGTGATCTTCAAATCCATGTTGTCCACATTATTTAAAATAAGACCTTACAGCAATTCTTAAACTAATAGGGCTAGACAAATAAATGAGGTATCTATTTACTCCAAACAGGTCATTCATAACCGTTATTGTGTGGTTTCTTTTTGCAATTTGAGGTAAGTTTGATCTGATAATCCAAAATGGAGGCCGTGACAGCTGTATTGAAACAATCAATTGCGCTCTGTATTTCAAACTAGTTTTATGTACGCTAGAATTACATATTAAATGAATTTAGGTTCGTAATATATGATTGGTCATAACTGAGGCCAAGTCTGTTTCTCGCAATTGAACTTCATTTGTCATAACTACAATCGCACAAAGCAGATTGTGATGATATGCTGTCAATGGATTGATGAGAGTACTGGACACATGTTGCTAACATCACAATATTTTCTACTAACCAAGCTCCAGTCAAAGTCAACAAAAACGGTTGTTTGAGAAATGAATAGCAGAATTGAAATAAGGTGAGGTAACTGGCAGTGCTATCCGAGAGAGTAGCTATCTGGTGGGAGTGTCATTGTTCCTTTGCTCTTCGCTTGATGCCACATTTTAGCCAGGGGTTCAGCAAGCTTTGAGCTGTTCATGCCACCATACAAGGAAATAAATGTTTTATTTAACCACGCACTCAACACATTTTATTTACGGTTATATGGCGTCAGGCCACCATACAATTTATTTTGTTTGTTATTATTTGTGTTTGTTTGTTATTATTGGCTTTTTTAAGGGCATTCATTTATTTAGTGGATATTGAAACTAATGATCCAAAGTGGCGCATGATAGCTCGGGGTTCCATATAATACTTGTCAAATGCAAACATGTTAACCTGACCTGATAGACAAGAGTTACTACCGCACAGTTATGTTGTGGTTTAATGAATAGGATGATCACCCGTCTCTTGGCAATTGCGTTCAAAACTAGTCATCTTATTATCCTGGTATACAAATGTTCTGATAGTAGAGGATAAAAGTGGCACTAACAAAATAAATAAGAAACCTTTGAGCCCATGCCATACCAAACGTATGTACCCCAACTGCCTCGACTCGCAGTTTCTCTCCCCTTTAATAAATGAATGAATGAATGTTTAATGACACCCCAGCAGGAAAAATACATCGGCTATTGGGTGTCAAACTATGGTAATGCAAACAAATAAGGTGATGATCAACATCAATATAAAGTGCAAGATTTAAATAAAAACAGTATAAATAACTGTGCAAAAATACAAATATCACAGATAGATACTGACTTTTACTCAAAGAGAATGTTACACCCCTGCACCACGGTGAGGTTACAGCACGCGCAGGGGCCCCTTTAATAATTACCATGCACAAACTGCAGGACCGGTGTACGCACTGTATAAAATCTAGTTGAGCCGTCTGTGCAAGATAATGAACACTTTCTCACATACACCAATGCGACAATAACCCTGCATAACAAAATAAACGCAATTATACTACCAAACATAATAATCGCACACTCACACACATATACATATACATTTATACCTATCCATACATATTTGTGAGAGTAACTTATATATAAGGAAGGGAATGGTTTATTTATCGACACACTCAACACATTTCAATTACGGTTATTTGGTGTCGGACATATCGTTAAGGACCACATGGATATGGAGGGAGGAAACCCGCTGTGGGCTACTCTTTTCGATTAGCAGCAAGTGATCTTTTATATGCACCATCCGATAGATAGGACGGCACATACCACGGTCTTTGATGTACCAGTCGTTGTGCACTGGCTGGAGCGAGACATAGCCCAATGTGAACTTATATATAAAGTGAGATATGGCGATTTTCGATTTGCAGTATGGCTGCTGACGGTCATCATTGATTTGGTCCTCTGGCGGAGTTAGCCGGCATTTTCGCGAGGTACATAAGGACTAATTTGTTTTAAGCCTCCCAAAGACTTAAAATGCAACGTCAAACTTTGGTCACCAAAACATGGTCACGGGACTGACAAATATGGCCCTACTAATAAGACAACTTTATGATTTTGCATTATATTTAGGAGCTAGAAAGAGCATTGAAAGAATACATTTTGCTAAACAGACCAACTATGCATTCTGCTCCGTGCAATCCAGTATCACGTATATCGTTTTACTCTCACTGTGGTAATGTCATCGCCATTTAGTTGAAATAGTAGTAGGACATAATACAAGAAAAACTTCTAGTTATTAGAATAATTATTGATAAAACTTGCAATAAATATTTACTTACCAAAGACTTGAATTTCACACAAAGTAAGAACGTCAGTGTTGTTAGAAGGTAGTCTGAAGGTAAGACGTCGACCTTGTTGGATACAGTTTACTTCAAATATAGTCGGAGGATGAGACATATTTGGCCATCGATAGCACTCGTGTCCGTCAGCTTCAATATAAAATCCAAATAGTCTCCACTGATCTGAAATGGATTTAGTCTCGAAAATAACAAATTTCAACTATTGTGTGTTCTCCAAAATGATTCACAATATTAGGATACTTTTACCCTAAAATCACCATCATCATAATCATCATCATCATCATCATCATCATCGTAATCAAATTCAGAATATTGTTAATACCGTTTTCTAATTTGTGTTCTTCATTAATATATCTCATACTCTTGTAGATGATTTATAATAATTTACAAGGCACATTACTTTGATCAACCTGACTTGTAAAACAACATAAATGACTTGGTAATATAATAAACTATTTAGATGAATATATTTAAATTTGCATGAATATAACGAAATGGTGTTATAGTATTTTTCTCTGAAAACAACCCAAACAAATAAGAAGCATAATATTAGGTGTATTCGTATGTTGGAGCAAACGATCAACCACGATAACCAAGTGATAATTTTCCTTTCTTTGGAACAACAGTTCTGTGATTTTAGATGGGACAGTCTACTTAAGAGTTTTACCTTTTTTTTTTACATTAATAAACCATGTCAGTTGATAATGTCCATTACAGTTTAGAGGTGACGAGTTACTTGCTGGAGAATGTTTTAATTATCTACAGCAATATGGTAACACGGGTCCTGATCCAATACATGCTAATGGCATAAGTGTCTACATTTTCTCCATACCATTACACAAAGACAGGCATTAGGATATGCCACGACACATCAGATAACAAATATATCACAATGCCCTCTGATGCTAATTACTACCGGTACGTATATTTGTGTTTAGGGTGTGGCGATTGCCTGAGCGACAGCTATCTGCAGTAACAACGCTGTCTATAGTAACTGCATTTAGCGTTTCAGTTTCTGCCGCTATTTGTTATAAGCATCAACAGCTGTAGTCACTGAAAAAGGGACAACGTGGTGAACGTCAAGTTCAGTGTTGTGTCAGCGAAGTTGGCAAATTCGGAGGAGGAAATGTAATGGTTTGGGGTGTTTTCTGCGGAAATGGCCGTTCTCGACTTCTTGTCATCCGTGACAACATCAACGCTGCTGCATACCGCGGCCAGGTGCTGGCCCAGGAACGTGTGCCCTTCATGGCAGCTCATGATCCAGGCCTGATCTTTCAGCATGAGAAGCTAGACCCCACACGGTCATCTTGACAAGGGATTACCTGAGGAACGCGGGCATCAATGTCATGGATTGGCCTTCATGGTCGCCCGACCTGAATCCCATCGATCACGTCTTGGATGTGCTGGGAAGACGCCTGCACACTCACAGGAACCCTCCACAGACTTTGCATGAACTTGGTTTCTCATTAGTGGAACAATGGCGCCGTATCCTTCATGCAGTCTTTACACGCATCAGTCAGTCAATTAGGAGGCGTTGCCTTGCAGTTTCGTGATTTCATCAGATGACCCTGCTTGTGAATTACGATTTTGACTGTTTGTGGTTTTGACGAATGCTGTGGGCGCATGGAACAGATTTTTGACTCAACATTTATTCCTATTCTTTGGACGTCATACAATTAAAAAAAAAACTTATTTAACACGTTATTCTGTCATATTTGCTAATTAGCCGAGATGAAACGGTTGTGAAGTTTTTAATTGGACTCTGTATATTTGTTGACTTGTTTAATTGGGAACACCCGAAATAAGAGGAATAAAAGTAAAGTGGAACTTATGCTGTATAATCTGCCATGGTCAGTTGGACAGCGTTGGGTATGTAAATAACCGTTAATTAAATAATGTCATTTAGAAAGCACTCAATACATGTTTCCAGTAAAGTAGGTATACTGGAAACACAGACAGAATAAAATATGTCATTATTATTTTAAGCATAAAGATGACATGAGTCAAATAGTGACGTCAGTCGAATTTAAAACAGTTATGAGGGCGTTTGGATGTCTGTTCTCTAGATAACTCCTGTAGGGAGCTTGCAGGTTAATGCACACGTGGGTGACAGACGTGCAGAGCTTTCTCTGCAGTAAGCCACCAAGATTAAATCATAACCAAAACATCATACACTGCAGTGTTTGATACTAAATTAATGACGTTCCCGCAGTTTATAATTTGACTATGTATATATATATATATATATATATATATATATATATATATATATATATATATATATATATATATACTAATGTGTTATTTTTAATATCCTTGTATATGTAGATTAAAGAATAGGGTCTGTTAGTTGCCAAATATACTCCAATTTTGAAAAATGTTGATGTTTTTAATAACAGTGTTAAAGTCTACGCCATTGATGAATTAGGGATAACTAAAATGTCTGTAGTTCAATCAATATACCAGATAGTATAACAAATGGCACCATATACTAACGCTACTGGCCTCTACAAAATAATCATAGATTTTAAACAACATAAATGTTTTAATTAGGTCAGCTGAGGTCAAAAGGTTACCATTTTGGAACCGTTCTTAAAATCTGAGCCATTTTTTTGGACACATTTCTCTCTCATTTATGTAAAATGTAGTTTATCAAATTGTTAAAATATGTTTGTATACTTCTGTGTACATGGAAGAGGAAAACAACAGATTTAGCTAACTGGTTCCAATTTACAGTATATAATGGCATGATTTTATGATATCAAGGTTCAAAATTAGCAGTCACCCGTGGCAACCTTTATTAGCTAAGGGCGACTAAGAATTTTACAAAGGTAGTCCGTTGGGCGATCATCGATTTTAGAGTCTCGCGAGTATGGTACTACCAGTTAAAAAAGAAACGCACTGAAACTGAATCGAATGACCAATGTGACAAAACACCGCTTTTCTGCTGGCGCGAACAACAGATCTGGCAGGAAACGATATTATGGAACATGTTCTGTATATTGACTGCGACAGTCGCAGTCTCAGCTTCTACGATTTTGGTCTGGGGCTGTAAAAAAAATATAGCTCAACACGTATTGCAGACCCTTGAATTTTAAGTTTTTGGCTTATTGCAATGGAGTGGATACGCCATAATTATCTAGTAGACCTACTTTTCGACATTTTATAACGTTATGGTACAAATTAATCCTATTTAGTTAGCTTAACAAATATGTTAACAAATATACCACTTTCACTTGTTGATTTTTCCACTTCAGAACATAAAAGTGGCATTAGCTTATCAGTATCACTTGGGACAGTACTGATTTCATAGTAACAGCTGGGATCGAACCCATCACACTCTGCATTAAACTTTTTAATGTTTTCATTTATTTTTTTATATTTGAGTCTTGTTTTTGATTGCACATGTTACAGTATCCCAACGTTAAGCATTGAACTGTGACACCGTCAGATGTGTTGCCATCAACATGGATAATGCAGTGGGTTATATCCCCCAGCTTAGCCATATCTAGCAGTCATGTTCCTAAAAAATAAACTCTATCTTACAATATTTTTATAATGTGGAACTTATTTGAACCAAACTTTTCATTTCATACCTTTCAAGTGTTTACTACCTTACATGACCTTTTGAACTCTGTTGACTTAATTCATCAGCCAGTCATGTAGCAACGAATACCAATGATAACTTCATGCACGTATAATTAATCAGTGGTATAAGCTATAATCCTACCATTAAAGCCTTCAGATCCATATGGCATTTTGTTTCCCCTACCATTCAATATCGGAAATTCCAACAAACCTCCATATCACAAAAAAATTGTGCCATTATATGTATTTTATGTTGGAACTAGTTAATTAAACCTGTTGTTTTCCTCTTGTATTTGCCTAGAGGTATACAAACACTGCTTTAACGACTTAATAACTACATTTTATAGAAATAAGTGGTGACCTTTGACCTCTGCTAACCTCATTAATCAGCCAACCATCTAGAAATGCACATCAGTTATTATCTTCAATTTGAGTGGCACTATCTTATCATATAATTAAAACTGTCAGAGTTATGTGGCATTATGTTTCCACTACTATACTATTCCACTACAAACCGCCATATCACAAACATCGTGCCATTATATATTTTAAGTCGAAACCATTTGACTAAACATGTAGTTTTCCTCTTCTATATGCCTAGATGTATACAAAAACTGTTTAGAAAACGTGATTAATAGCATTTTATAAACATAAAAGAGAAGTTTGACTGAAGAAAATGGACTGATTTTAAGCGTCGGGAAAACAGTGTGACCTTTTGACCTCTGGTGACCTAATTAATCAACCAACCACACATAAATGCAAATCAATGATTACCTCATGCTATGACTTTCAGTTTGTTTGGTAATATATAATCCTCCCGTTAAAACGTTCAGTGGTATGTGTTTCTCCTACCCTTAAATATAGGAAATTCCAACAAACTGTCATTTCATGAAAATCATGTCATTATATAGGCTATGTCGGAACCAGTTAACTAAATATGTTGTTTTCCACTTCCATATACATAGAAGCATACAAAAAATAGTTTTAAATATTTAATAAACTACATTTTACAGAAATAAGAGATAATTTTGATCCACAAATGATCCAGATTTTAAGCATGAGTCCAAAATGGTGACCTTTTGACCTCTGCTGACCTAATTAAAATATTAACATTATTTTAACAGAATAGATAGTAGAGACCAGTAGTATTAATATAAGAGGTCATTTGCTATTATATTCTGTATATTGACTGAACTACATACATTTTAGTTATCCCTACCCCTAATTCCTTCATGGCACAAATTTCAACACTGTTATTAAAAACATCAACATTTTTCAAAATCAGGATAGATTTGGCAACTAAGATACCTCATTCCATAAACTACAAACATTAGGGAATTCAAAAATACCCTCAGACCTTTTGGACCTTTTCGGTTAAATAAACATCCCCTAAGCCCTTGGACGACATGTTCGTCGTTCTGAATATTAAAATGTTAACAAAGATCAATTAAATCACAACTCCGCATCATCTGCAGGGTACATTGTTTTACAGTTTCTAATACCACCAGTGGACAGTTCCTACTATTTTATACATTTCTACTATTTTCGTGACAGACGAGGACGAGGAGAGAGTGTGCGGCGTGGTGAGAAGTCTGGAGAGGAGGGGAGAGGAGAGGAGAGAGAGAGAGAGAGAGAGAGAGAGAGAGAGAGAGAGAGAGAGAGAGAGAGAGAGAGAGAGAGAGAGAGAGAGAGAGAGAGAGAGAGAGAGGGGGCGGGGGGGGGGAGAGGAGGGAGAGAGAGGATGGCGGGGGGGGGGGGGGGGCGGGAACGCGCACACGCGCGTGTGTGTGTGCATGTATACACGCATACATATGCGTAAACAAAAGAACATATACATGCATATACATACATACCTGTGTGTGTGTGTGTG
This sequence comes from Gigantopelta aegis, assembly GCF_016097555.1. Classification (NCBI taxonomy): domain Eukaryota; kingdom Metazoa; phylum Mollusca; class Gastropoda; order Neomphalida; family Peltospiridae; genus Gigantopelta; species Gigantopelta aegis. Next base: position 13,413,518 of record NC_054699.1, on the reverse strand, counting down.
TGCGCGCGCGCGTGTGTGTGTGTGTGTGTGCGTGTATGCGTGTGTGCTATTTCGCATTTTCCAGTTTATAACAGACCGCGTTGAGTTGCAGAAATGCGATATTTCAGTGAATTAACATAAATCCCCAAAACGCTAACTGCTGTCCTACAGATCGTGAAATATTATCTGCATCATTGCTACAGCATTTTGTAATTTTTATAACAGATAACGGCAGCAACTGCATCACTAAATGTAGTCACTGTAGATAGCGTTGTTACTGCAGATCGCTGTCGCTCAATCCCTTTGAGAAAGTCAGTACAATCCACCAATCCATGATTCACAAGTTTGTAAATGTTGTATGTAATTTACGAAAATTTAACTGAAATACGTTACTCAGTCTATAAATTGGTTAGCAAAATTACGTATTGCTGTTAAACGAATAATGAAGATATATGTCGCAAAAGAACACATTTAGTTCCAGCATTCATTTGTAAATTGAGTGCTCCGCATGGCTCAATGGGTAGGTGTAAACCACTTGCACCGACCAGTGATCCATAACTGGTTCAACAGAGGCCATGGTTTGTGCTATCCTGCCTGTGTGAAGCGCAAATAAAAGACCCCTTGCTGCTAATCGGAAAGAGTAGCACATGTAGTGGCGAAAGCGGGTTTCCTTTCAAAATTCGTGTGGTCCTTAACCATATGTCTGACGCCATATAACCGTAAATAAAATGTGTTGAGTGCGTCGTTAAATAAAACATTTCTGTCTTTCTTTCATTTGTAATTAGCATATTTGAACTATTGTTATATTAGTATTTGTCCCGAGTGTAGCGCAAAATAATGTCCACATATTAATCAAATACAACAGATAAACAAAATAAACTCGTGAATGCAAATTTCAAAGAATATTTCATATAAAAAAATGTATATATAAAAATAAAACATTCACACAAAAAAAAACACAAACCAATTTTAGCCCTAGTTTGAAATACATTGTTGTATACACAGCAAATGCAAACATAAACAAAATAAACTCGTGAATGCAAATTTCAAAGGACATTTCATATAACAAAATGTATATATATAAATAAAACATTCACACAGAATCTTTAGCCCTAGTTTGAAATGCATTGTTGTATATCGCATTATTATTATTATTATTATTATTATTATTATTATTATTTTGCTAAGATGATTGATTATTAGTTTGTCAAGCTTCTTCTGTTGGGAACCTATTCATTTTGCTGGGGTTATTATTGTTATTAGTAGTAGCATTTATTTACTGACTTTGCTAAAGAAAATGTCGCCTCTGTTGTTTCATTTTATAAGAAAGGTTCTAGTCTGATTTGGTTGAAATTTGGTGGGTACTTGGGTACTTCGGGGGATTGATTGTGTATGGCAGTCTTTGTGAATATTGCAGGTAAAATATCTTCAAATTGTAGATGTAATTTCTACTGGCAATCTACCAAAAAAAAATGTGTTTCAAAATATTGAGTTAACCTGATGCTTACTTAAGGAGTAATAAGGATTTCTAATATTGATCACGGCCTGTTTTGAATAAAAAAACCTATTCGTTTCTAAAACCCGAAAATCAAGGTAACTAGAGACCTTTTTATCGTACGAATAAACTGTTTTCACCGTTATAATCCACCTGTTCGAGCGCAATAAACTGTTGATTTACATTTTTGTAATGTTTGAACTTTTTCATATAGACTCTTCAAATAAAAGATGCACATTTTGCACTGTTTGTAACTTTAAATCTACGAAATTGACAGACATTTATTTGATACTATTAACCATCTATTGCTTAACGTGTAAAGTATGAAACAAGTCCAATGTCCTCTGTTAACATGGCAAGACAAAATAAAACAGCATTACCAAAATACAATGTGTACGCGTGGCTACTGCAGTCATCTGTCTGAGCATGAGTGAATTTACGGTCAATACACAGCACACTCTGTCTGCTTTGTGTGATTTACAGGTCAGCCTTGTTCTTAAAGGTGCTGTATCATGTTCCATTTGTCGGTTTGTTTTGTGTTTGTTTGTTTTTTGTTTGTTTGTTTGTTGTTGTTGTTGTTGTTGTTTTAAACTATTACTGGTGTTTGTAAATAGAGTTGCAGGCCGGAATCGCTGAATTCGGTAGTTGAGTAAGTGAGATTGTTTGATTGAGTGTATGTGGGTTGGTGTTGTGTGTGTGTGTGTGGGGGGGGGGGGGGGGGGGGGGGGGATTATTGCTATAAATATGTCTGAGTTTGGAATTCCGTCATTACCGCTTGATGTTAACTTTAATACTACTACTAATAATAATAATAATATAATAATAATAATAATAATAATAAATAAATAAATAATAATAAATAGTGTACCCTCTGTTGTGTCATCTTGTAAGAAGGTTTCTTGACAGGATTACCTAATATTTGGTACGTAGTTGGGTACTTTGGGAAGGAGGGATTACTTGTATTAAAACATATATGTACAGGTTATGTGCATTAGCCTCGACCGTGCATTTTGTAGTATATTGTATAAACTAAATTGTGTGCCGTCTGATTTGTCATTTTGCAAGAAACCTTCTTGACCCATATAGATGCTTTTTGGTTGGTCGTTACACAATCTGATCAAAATTAGCTCTACTGGGTCTGCCAGTAGATCTAACAGCATTGCGTGGACTCCGACGTCCAGGTGACATTTCATCTATAAATAACAATTTAAATATTGACCAATTACACTTTGCCTTTTATAGCGTTATTAGGGACCATACAAATTCTAAAAATATCGGGCGAGATTATTTATACAATAAGCGAACTTGTTAGTCAATTTCAACATTGAAAGAACAGGGTGAAAAGTGCAGTAATAAACTCTGGATTGTATACTAGTATAAACAGGTTTTATGGCTAAGCCATCACGTTTTTTTTTTTTCGTCTTGAAACTAATTTTATATCAGTTTACGGCATACTTCGTAATTCACCCCAATCGGCATAATCCCGAATGTTTTCAAATTCTTTTCAAAATTTTATATTACAAATAGTTTCCGGTATATTTCGTAATTCACCCGAATCATTTCGTATATTCTCGGCATAATCCCGAATGTTTTTTAAATTCTGTTCAAATTACTGGCATGATTTTGCAAGTAAGGTTTTGATTGGTCGAATGAAAGGTCAACTGGACATGAGCTCCAACGGGCTGCAGTTAGATGCACATGTAATAGTGGAGCTAATTTTAATTAGATTGGTCGTTACAGGGACTGAATGTATATAGGTTATGTATATTGGCCTCTATCGTAAATTTTGGATTGCATTTCTGAGTCTATAAAACTTACAAGTGAAACCATTTGAAATTTCAGATTTACTTTGTACTGCCTATCTACATAAAAGCGTCGAAATATTGAATTAATCCGCTGCTTCCTTCCAGGTGATTTTGGAATTTCTAATATTAAGTCCGTCCCCATTCAGGCAATAATATAACGGTCAATAATATGTGCTGAGTGCGTCGTTAAATAAAACATTTCCTTTCAGGCAATTTTGTCATGTTTGTAACGCAAAAATCATTTAAGTCGAGAAGTTTTCAAGTTATACCAATATCATTTTCACTGTTGTAATCTACTCTCCAGAGTGTAAACAACTGTCAATTTACAGTTGTTAATTTTTTTATATATTTTTTTCAGATACATTTTTCAAATGAAAATTGCACATATTTGCATGTTTGTATCTTTAAAGAGATGATGGTGACAGACATAACATTTATATGCTAGGATTAATCATTTACTGCTTTATTAACGTGTAAAACAAGAAATAAGTGAAATGCTATTTGTTAATATGGCAAGACCTTTAATATACAGCCTAAACAAAATACATTCTGCACTCATAGCTACTTCAGTAGTCTGACAATACACAACTTTATGGCCCCATTTTGGCTGCATTGTATTAGTTTGATATGTGACAGTATGTGTGTTGGGTATAATTATTGCTATAATTAAATAACGTACAAATACATCTGAGTAATAGGTGACAGTATCTGCGTGTAAGTGGGTTGGGGTGGTGTGTAGTTATTGCTGTAATTAAATAACACATAAATATATAGCTATATATCTTGGGAATCCGTCATTAGCGCCTGCGTTTATATTTATCATCATCATCATCATCATCATCATCATTATCATCATCATCATCGTCATCGTCATCATCATCATCATCATCATCACTATTATTATTATTAGTATTATTATTATTAGTATTATTATTATACCACCAAATATCATATTCTTCGGAATCGTAAAAAAAAAAAAAAAAAAATCATTATTAATTTACTGATGTCTCAACTCAGTGCATGATTGAATAAATATTTGTGTAATCCAATGCAGTTGTTGGTCTATACTAATTTCTGCTAATATCATCTCATTGAATATATATATATATATATTCGTTGTTAGTAATCGTCTCCTGATACTCACAGATTTCCCTTTGGTATATCTTTACTGTTTGAAGAGGGTACGTTCTACCCAAGTCAACTTCCCAGAATCGTGGATCGTCTTGTGAGCAAGTGCAGTGGAAAGGAGCTTGATCAATAAAATCCGTACGATTGTCACCGTCCACAGCTAGCCACGCTTCACCTTCATAACCAGGACAAGATGTAGACTGGTGAGCTGTTTTGTTCAGAGCCACGTTTTCTGAAATAAATGACCTCAACTAATAATAATAGAATATATCACCGTTGTGAGGTATAGACAAGGCAATTGCAACCCGAGGGACACAATGTGGATTTTGTTGTTGTTGTTGTTGTTTTTGTTTGTTTGTTGTTGTTTTTGTTTGGGGTTGTTTTTTTTGTTTTTTTTTTTGGGGGGGGGGGGGGGGGGGGTTGGGGGTTTTTTTTTTTTTGGGGGGGGTGAGGACCGACATTTACCAAGGTCCTTACAATACTATGCCGTCACGAGGATTGGAATTGCTTTATCTATACCTCACAAAGGTGACCAAGTGCTGTTGTTGCCAATTTAATTACAGTAACAAAATATTAATTTTTTAAGTTAGTTTGTTTATTCTAGAATGATTCATAAACATTTCATCTATGAACTTATTTAGTCATATGCAGAAACAAATTTAGTCCACATTATGCAACGACCTAAACATATATGCTAACAACATAATCGTAAATATAAATTTAAAAATATTAATTTGTATCAATAGTTTTAAAACAACGATCCAACGTTAGATGCCAACTGCGGGAATAACTTATCGTAAGACATGAGTAATGTCGTCAGGGCCAGACATTTATTTAGCACCGTGCAAAAGCTGCCTAATTCAGTCCAGTGGGAAAGGAAAGCTATTGTAACACAGCTACGTTTTACCTCGTAGGAAACAGCTACATTATAATTAATAGTGATGTCCAGTTTAGAGCCCGCTGCTGTTGGGTATGCGTATTGTCCCCGTCCCACTGTTCGTGTCTTCTTCGTGGCTTACTGCTTGACTCAGAGGTCCTATATTTTTCTTTTTGAGTGTGTGAATTGGATTTTGTTTATTAGCGATGCAGACGCTTTTCACCTTGACCTCTTACATCCAGTCGAAATTTCGGACGGAATTAGTCGTCCGATTCGACGACTTATATGATTCGTCTGGTTCGACGACTTTCTGCAGAAAGCCAGAGGTGGTTTGTTTTGTTGTTGTTGATGTTTTTTTGTGTGGTTTTTTGTGTTTTTTTGTTGTTGTTTTTTTTTTTTTTTTGGGGGGGGGGGGGGTCGCGTTTATCTATATCTATATCAGCTTGACCTAGGATCATCTGGGAGAATAAACACCTCACACTATGATGAAATAAGAAGTGGGATCGACCCATACTTCTCTTCTCTTGACATTGCTTTTTTTTTTCTTTTTCTTTTTTACATTAGTACCATTTCTGAAGCCGAGCCCGTCATATTTTTGCACAACACTAAACCTTCTACCTCTACTGACTCCATGCTTTTGTTTTATTTGGGTTGGTTCATTTGGGTTTGTTTTTGTGTGTTGTTTGTCTGTGTTGCTGGGTGTATTTTTTAATTTATTTATTTTTGTATTTGTGTGGGATTTTGTTGTTGTTGTTGTTGGCGGTATGCTATTCATCATGTTCTTACAAATTGGTCACTCTAACGTCTATACACGTGGACACTTAGATCAGAATTTAAACCTTTAGACCTTCTTTCAAATTGTGTGTCAAAACATTTTTGTTTTACATAATGTGAAATATTTTGGTTCTTTCTTCCTTCTCGTTTTTACATTTTCGATTTTATCCGGCTGATCGTTTACATTAAGTTTTATTCCAAATATCCGTAGCCAAAATTTAAGGTCCCAGTCCCCGTCTCACTATGCGATAGATTGTACCCGCCGCGATCGTGATTGACCCGCTACTGGATGCGATGACGGTAAACCAATTTTATTAAATAGATAACTGTGTTCCGTTTAATGTGTATATGTAGTAAATTTGTGATAGTATAAGTAGGGTTGGGTGAGCTGTGACATTTTTTGGAGCAGAGTTGCTTCTATTGCCAGTTTGTCTGTAGAATCCAAATGTAAAGGAATATGTTACTTATCTTGACGATTGATATACGTTAATGGCACAAATTCAAAATGGCTGCCAAAAGGTATCATTGTCACAACATTATGTGTATTTTCAACACACTATGGCTTGTAATATATGATTTCTTACGTTTTTCATAATGCTGATTTCACATATAATGCCAAATTGTGATATGAAGCATGAATATCAAAACGTTCTGTCAAAGTGACATATAATTAATGCATTTATTTATAGAATCACATTAATATTGAACAATGTTATGTTGTATCCATTATTCCAAGTGCAAGATCATTTAAAGTTCTCCTTGTTTCTGGCCTATACTTATTTGTTATACAGTAAAGTGATAACACGAAATGGAAATGGAAAACATTAGAAAGTTTTTGCTGAAATAACAGAACAATGTATATTAAAAGCCACTGTCAAACTACAAAATGAGGCTATTCTCGAGGGAATGGCGACAATGATACACTTATTCAAGAAACCAGAGAAAGGTAAAACAAAGTTATTATTTCAGATACTTCAAATAATCTAGTAGCTAAGAAAGTTTATATTGGATGGATATATACAACAATACATCCCCTTATTGAACTAAGGGTTTTGGTCAACAGATGAAAAAAGCTATGAACGGAAATACAATAAAAGAGAAACATGGCATAAGAAGGTAAGGATATTTAATGATAGCATGAACATGAATGTTTATAGTAAGAGAAGAAAAGCGAAGAGTATCGAAGAGAGCTGGAACATGGTTTTGCTTTAAAATGACCAATGAAAGATGCATTGCAATACGTGACATGCAGCATGAGTATCAATATCTTGGGCGAAAAGACAGACATGCGACAAAAAACTAAAATAATCAGTCATAACCAGAAGATCAAACAGATGAAACTTATAAACACCAAATTACAAATAGAAGAGCCTAGTGGCTTATATTCAGACTTAGTATGGCCTTAACTCTAGTCTCCAGTCATATTGCCTTCCCAATAGGAACACGAAACAAGTCCATTTATAAGCAAGTCATTGATATGCTAACGAGTTGCATGCAATGATATATTCAGCTGTTACTATTAGGACAAGTTATAACAATGCTATCTAGTGTCTTTTAGATTCTAGATTGTTGTTGATAGATGTAGCTGGCTAACATCTGTTTATCTACACAATAGAAACAATTTCAGCTACTAGATTATCTCCAGTACTTACGGTTATAAGTGTTGTCCTTTGGTTTCTTACATAAGTATATCATTCGTCACATGACGAATTGTTAGGATTTAGATCCCCATTCTTTTTTATACAATGCTTCACGTTCTTATTTTGCGTTTCTGTATTAATTTACTCTGTAATGAATATAACAACAACGGAATATTGGGTGACAGCTTTGAGAAGAACTGCAACTAATATTTACATATGGGATCTGGCACCTCACGATTTCACAAAACATATTAGTCAAATTTAATGTGATTTTATACCTTGCCAGCAACTATCAATATCCATGTATCAGATCACATTTTGGACATCATATTTGACATTATCACCATGAAAATCATAACAAATTATATATTACAACCCATAATATATTAAAAATGCACCAAACATTAAGAAAATTGTCATTTATAGGAGCCATTTTGTATTTTATGTCATTAACCGATCTCAAACTTATTGCTACGTAAAAAAAAAAAAAAAAATCCATCGGATTCAGATTATACGGTCAAAATGGCCATAGAAACAATTATCCAAATTCAACTCTTAAGGAAAACGTTCAAGTATGCCCAACTCTAGTATAAGGCTCGTGTCCTTTAATGAAGTGAACACACCAATTCTATCTTCAAAATCTTGTTTACATTTGACTTACTCAAATTATATACATTTCAAAATGGACATACGTCACAATTACAATGCACCATGACCCATTAATTGTGTTTAGTTTTGTTTTTAGAGACCATTAAAAAACTAGCAAGATAACATTGAAGGCAGCTTTTATTTTATTTTGGTTATTCGTATGGCAATGAGCTGAGCAATCATCTTGTTTAGCATCATCCATATAATGACCCGTGTACTGTGCCATGGTTTCCAGATGTACATCTATAACATCAATCCCATGAAAGGCTTTGTATCATTTATAACGTCCAGAATTATATTTTATTCTTACTTTGTGGTTTGGAATTAGTCCATGCATGCACGGAGTATCTTTTAGCCATATATTATCTGAACTTGTCGAAATAGAGACGACATTGTATGTATACAAGAGTGTTCAATGAATGTTGTAACGCTGCCGTGAGGTATTCACCCAAACATCATATTAATATAACTTTCATGATGCATCACAGTTAACCGCCAAAAGAAATACATATGGAAATTTTAGTCTACCAGTTACCATTTTGACAGAAACGTCCGTAATAGCCATTTTCACACGAGCCACACTCGAACTCTTCGATATTTCCTTTACACCCTTCAGCACAATGACACTGATATCTTCCTGAAATACAAAAATGGCAAACTAAAACAAACGTGATTAAGTGTGTATTTATAAAATCATGTATGTAAGTATATACATCAACTGCGCTGTTTCTTTTAGCTATTGCATTTACAATGAAGGTGAATTCATCAACAAATTCGTCTCGACTTTCTAAGGTTTCTTTCCATAACGTCCACTAGCATTAGGGTCAAAAGAGGTGCAATCAGAACGATGCCTCAGTCCTATATCCTATGTCTTTCTTAAATCATATTAAAATACCTTTTGTAGCATTCCAGATTTATTTCCAAGAATGCATGAAAATTCGACAGACAGCTGGACACGTAAATAAATAAACACATACATAATACATCTATATATTATGTTTCTTCTTTTAAAATGCATGCTGTACCGTGTTAATAATATCATTGTATGCAAATCGGCATGAACATTTACATATCCCTTGGTTTATGACCGCTTTAGAGAGACTTTTGGCGGCTGTACTGGAGCTATTCAGACATTGAGTTGGAACCATATATCGTCGAAACAATTCGTCTTCTCTCTAGACAAAGCATCTGGCAGCGAATCGTGGCTGCATATCATGATCACTGTATGATAACTTCTTTTGGAAATATTCTTAGGCAGATTTAATGATATTGAATGTATTAATGGTAGTTAAAGGTTTCTTTGTTTTATTTAACGTCACAACTAGAGCACATTGATTTATTCATGATCAGCTATTGGTCATTTAGACAAATAGTCTTAGAGAGGAAACTCGCTACATTGTTCATTTAATAGCAAGGGATTATTTACATACACCATCCCATAGACTGGATAGCACATAGCACGGCATTTGATATATCAGTCGTGGTGCACTGGCTGGAAAGAGAAATAGCCAAATGGGCCCACCGACGGGGATCGATCCCAAACTTACCGCGCATGAAGCGAGAGCTTACTACTGGGCTACGGGACGTATTAACGATCGATTTGTAACCGTTTGTGTTAAGACTTCTATTAGATATTTACTTTTTCTTAATATTGTGTTCGTGTATCACTAGTGTGTATATTAGCGTATCGTATCATCAATTGTATCCAAAGAAAAAATCAGGAGGCAGGACGTAGGCCAGTAGTAAAGCACTCGCCTGATGCGCAGTCGGTTTAGGATCGATCCCCGTCGGTAGGTCCATTGGGCTATTTCTCCTTCCAGCCTGTACACCACTACAGGTATATCAAATACCGTTGCATGTGCTATCTTACCTGTTAGTCCCTTTTTCCCCCAATTTGTTCAAGGTCATATATATCAAGGTCAAAATCATAACATGAACGAAATGCTGTATTGTTCATATATTTACACTGTTTTAGTGTATTTAAGGAATTGTGGTTGCCACTGGTGTATGTATTGTATTTTAAATAATACGACTGTAACCATAGTATTACACATTACAAATGTGACATATAAGTTTATTCAGTTTCAAAGTTATGTTAAAGTCTTGTCCTAAGCTACGCTATATTTTGCATGTTTGGTTATATGCACACATCTAGGTTTAATAGTTAATGGACAACATATCAAAATATTAGTACTTTCGCCACAGAAATAGCCTGTAGCATTATATTTATGATGACTAAAATCCTGAATTCAAAGAATGTCTTTGATTTTATGAATATCGCACCACAACACTACTTTAAATTGTACATGTCTAAACACGATAACTGTCTTTCGAGCAGACAAGACATAACCTGTATTCATTTATAAAATTCTAAAACTTTGATCATAATAAAATATCAACTAAACATATATTAGATGCCTTTCCTACTACACCATCTCCACTACCATTTGTCCACAGACACCATAGCGTAAATGTGAGTAACAGAGCTCAGAGAAACTTTCAGAACAGCGTATCTATGGTCACTCAGCTCAATGTTTTAAACTCTTGAAGTCAAAGATCATCTTACCCCTACTCCTGAAGTAATATCGGAATGCGAAGGTAATACTACTAATTCTGGGTCAGGGTCCTATGGACTGACCGCACTTTATGTAGTAATAATAATGGTATATTTTTATTTATATATGAGGAAGAGTATGTGGTAATACAAATGATGATACAAAGTTGTATACAGTCAAAACGTATCAGATGGAGGAAATATAGAGTAATGCAAAACGCAAGATTGTTGGGAAGCAAAAATTAAACATTATTTCCACACAATACGTGAAACGCATTACAAATATCTATACATATTAAGTGTACAATATTTGCAGAAATGTGGGTGTGTCTTTAGTAAAAATGATAGTCTTAATATTGTCTTCCTTTTATTTCAAGTTAGTATGCCGTCTCAAGCTTAAACTAAGGAAGGAAGAAAATGTTTTATTTAACGATGCACTCAGCGTATGCTATTTACGGTTATGTGGCGTCGAACATATAATTAAGGACCACACACATAAGGAAATATTCTTCCGCCACGCAGTGGACTACTCTTTTCGATTAGCAACAAGATATCTTTTATATGCCCCATACCAAAGTCAAGCTAGTTCATACCATAGCCTTTGTTGTACAAATTGTGGGGCACTGGCTGGCGTTAAGCTACGGTTAAGAGAGTCGTTATCATAATCTATATCTTCTATAGCTGCTGGAAAGGCACGCTGGAACTGAAATTAACACTTTAGATGCATATGTATGCAAACATTTTAGTACTTGGAATATTTTTTCTAATACTTTATATTTATTCGACCAAGCCTGTGACACCTAATCTGTCTGTTCACAGAACCACCACAGAGGACATTATACAAGACACAACAAAAACAAGACGCTCTCTCAAAGAAAAGAAATCTACAATTTAAAATGTACGAAAACTTTCGAACAAATTGAAATACAACTGGACAAGATCTGTGTTAAAAATGGTCATAGTTATAAAAACACTAACAGCAGAAGGAAACTGTTACGCACAGCTTAGTAATGCTCTTTGTAATGTTTCTTTTTTTTATCTGCATATCATTACCGTACTGGGGTATTTTTATGTATAAAATTAAGATTTCCCCAAACTATAATTTGTCAACTTAAGAATATGCTAAAATGACAATACAAAATCATGGTCTGTATATAATTTTAGAATGCTTTCAATCGTATATCTTAACTGACTTTTGTTAATGAAGATTCAAAACACTAACCTAATTAGAACATATAAAACACATTAATGTTAATATGAAAATTTCGAGGTTGCCAACATTTATCATCATAATTTTTAAATATTTTTTTTTAATCCATAGCATCATGATAATATTAATTTAGGAATTGACCACAATTACTGTTTGTGTGACTCCGCTTAAGGATGGGAAAGACAGGGCTCATAGTATAATTGTTTTTGGTTCATCGATATAAACCATGCAACCAAACTGATTGTCACAGAGGGTATAGATGGAATGAAAATGTAATTCTAGTAATTTAATTAGATATAGGCCAAGTACGTATTTTCATCAGCACTAACTGTTGTTAAAACCCAGTGCTCATCTGCGGACAAGTGTGAATGTTAAGGACAAAGTCTCTGTGAAATAGAAACGATGAGTGAGCTACACTTGTAAGTAAGCAATCAGTATAGTTTAATTATATTGAATGGCACACAATAACAATGATTTTGCCACTATGCGTGCTATATATCTGGGTGTAGCTCTCGAAATCAAATCTGACATCTACCACATGCAACATTTTAAACAACATTAACACCTTAAATATGAATAATACTCCTCAACCTCAAATAAATCACAAAATGAGATTGGTGTGAAGATGCTAAATTTAATATAGCAGGATGTGTCTGTGCCGATCCTAATTCCGCATAATGATTGTCACCCTAAGTCATGAGAAATGCAGTATCAATATCAGCCATGACAATATTTAATGTTCTAGTTAGAGTTAAGAACACTTCGAACTTAAAACTGATCAGGAAGGAAACGTTTTATTTTACGACGCACTCAATACATATAATTTTCGGTTATCGGGCGCCAGAGATATGGTTAAAGACCACACAGATATTGAGAGAGGAAACCCGTTGTCGCCACTTTATGAGCTACTCTTTTCGATTAGCAGCAAGGTAACTTTTATATGCACCATCCCACAGACAGGATAGTATATACGACGGTCTTTGTTACACCAGTTGTGGAACACTGGCTGGAACGAGAAATAGCCAATCTGATTAAGATTAGCTCTACTGGGTCTACCAGTAGATCTAACCGTATTGCGTGGATTCCCATGCCCAGGTGACATTTCATCTATAAATAACAGTTTTAATATCGACCAATTACACTTTTCCTTTTATAGCGTTATTCGGGAGCATACAAATTGTAAATATATCGAGCAAGATTATTTATGCAATAGGCGAACTTGTTGATCTAATTCAACATTGACAAAACAGGGGAAAAATTGTAATAATAAACTCTGGATTGTTTTCTAGTATAAACAGATTTCATGGCTATACCATCACGGTTTTGTTGTTTTTCGTCTTGAAACGAATTTTATATTAGCTTACGGCATACTTCGTAATTCACCCGAATCAGCATAATCCCGAATGTTTTCAAATTATTTTCAAATCAATGGCATGATTTTGGAAGTACGGTTTTGATTGGTCGATTGAAAGTTCAACTGGACATGACCTCCAACGGGCTGCTGTTAGATCCACATGTAATAGTGGAGCTAATTTTAATTAAATTGGAGATATAACCCAGTGGGTCCACCGACGGGGATCGATCCTAGACTGACTGAACATCAAGCGAACGCTTTACCACTGGGCTACGTCCCGACCCTAAAACTGGTCAGATGTATACGTTGGTACCTAATTGCTAAAAACAACTTGTATTACTGTAAACATGCTAGAACACAAATATATATATACAGTATGAATGATACAGTTCACTCAATATGTACATGTTTTTCTTGGACTGTTTCCGTTATCAAACTTTTAAGCTGCAATTAACAATTATTGACCTTTGACGCTGACATTTGACCTTGAAGTTGTCAGAAGAAAAAAACCCAAACCCAGATATATGTAAGTGCGTCTTAGGCAGATATAAATACATTCTGTATTATTAATTTCACTCAGTATGGACATGTTTTTTTCTTGGATTGATTCCGTTATTAAACCTCTGAAGCTCAATTTAACCACGCTTGACTTTGATCCTGACATGTGATCTTGAAGCTGTTAGAAACAAATGTCACGAAACATTGTTTTGAAATCTCCAAGGCCTAAGCTTCATAATGGTGTATGTTGCCTGCTTTATTCATTACATTTCCACGGGAGATTACACGTTGACAACTGGCCCTGGACTATGTGTTATGGTGCAAATCTAAGATATTTTACTACTAATGCAAAATATAGCGAGTTTCCCCTCTAAGACCATGCAATCAAAATAATGGAGTCGTCAAACAAAACAAACTATAGAAGAAATCGGTTGCATTATTTAATTAGTAGCAATGATTATATATATATATATATATATATATATATATATATATATATATATATATATATATATATATGTGTGTGTGTGTGTGTGTGTGTGTGTGTGTGTGTGTGTGTGTGTGTGTGTGTGTGTGTGTGTGTGTGTGTGTGTGTGTATGTGTGTGTGTGTGTGTGTGTGTGTGTGTGTATGTGTGTGTGTACTTTTCCACAGTCAGGATAACACATAATTCGGCCTTTGATACCAGTCGTTGAGTTGGGTTAATACTATGATTACTGAAAATTATTTTCTGTAATTCTCTTGTGTACATTCCTATAATATGTTATCTAGATGACCATATGTCAAATGAGAGGGATCGATCATACAACTCGTCAGACGTAAAACGAACACTTGGCAATTCATGGAGTGGCGACGGCTGATTTCTTTTCTCATTATCTATGTGATCCATGACAATATGTCGGGACACCATATAGACGTAAACTAGTTCAGTGTGGGATAAATAAAACATTCATTTCTCTCTCGTTCCTTTTACTATCTTTCTATCTCCCATTATTTATTGTCTGTATCTATGACCCACGACCATTTAGATACATATTACAAATTTTAAATAAAATATTAAAGTGGGTAAATCATAATTAAACATAGCTTCAGTGAACATATAATACATACATGCAGAAGAGTGGCAGTATAAGCTATTTACCTTGTGCTACAGGAAAATACCCGATCAAAAATCCAACAATAACGAAGCAAGTAAGTCTAGCGACTTGAACCGTCGCCATTTGGTCGACTATTTGCTTTCCTAGATGTCAACCAGGAAGAACTACCTTTGAGTAAAAGCTGTATATACAAACATCAGATAATAATGCGGCCTACATTAAAACAGGTCAAGCACTCCGAATATAAAGGTGCAATATCCTCTTACAAAACTGAAGGTATTTATGCTCCTAGGAAGAGTTGTAGTTCAGTCATAAGAATGAGTCATAGCTTAGTGGTAGAGTGCTCGTCTGATGTGCAATGAGTCGCTAGATCGATCTCCATCAACCAACTCGGGTTATTTCCATTTGAGTGTTCCACGACAACATGGACAGGTACTGTTTGCTTTCAGAATGCATATTAAACAATACCATGTTTTGGGTTTGTCTTTGTTTTGTTTTTTTCTTGGGGGTTTCTTAGGGTTTTTTGTTGTTGTTGTTGTTTTGGTTCCTTTTTATAGATTATCTCACATGGCGACAGCACTAGATCATTGCGACAAGTTCAGACATGGAATTTTGACTATAATGAGCATTATAATGTTGACACTAAATTGTTATAGTCAAACCTATGTTAAATAGATAAATGAATGAACCTTTCGTTTCCGTTCTATCTGGTTGTGGACATTTGCATTTTTGGCTTTGATTGTCAAGTTTTAAACATCAGGTGGTTTCTTGGTTGTAACATCGTTTATCTAGAAGTTCGAGACAATGATCTGATGTCACGTTTTGACACGCGATTTGATTACACTGACACGTTTCAAGTAGTGTTTAGAAAAACTGAATCGACCATTCAAAGTTCTGACTGACCACAAACATAAACGGCTGGCGTAACTAAACTCCTGACACACACCGTACAGTGTCTTGTCCTGCACGGAAGAGCTGGCTATAGTCAGAACTTGCTCTCATGACAGACGTGCGTTGTAGCAGCTTGCTATGAATGTGAAAGTTAACTTGTTTGTGAGATGACACATATGGAATAGCCCTTGCTGCCAATCGAAAAGCGTAGCTAATGGTGTGGAGGCGGTTGGAGTCCACTATACACGTTTGATTCAGTTTATGTAATGCTTGGCTTACACGAACCGATTAACACAAATTCTACGGTCAAGTCGGCAGTAATCTCAAACTGTTCGATTGCGACGCAAGTTTTATTTTGATGGAAGACGACTTCGCATAACTGGATATTATAGTCCTTTTGCGTCAAAAGGGAACCAATGAATTGTCACACAACTGTATACTAAAACTCATATAAAAACATATTACTAAATTAACGAATGTTTAACGACACCCCAGCACGAAAAATGCATCGGCTATTGGGTGTCAAACTATGGTAAAGGCACATATTATTAAGTCTTAAACGCATACCAATTCTCATAACAAAATTAAATATAAATAAAAAGTTTCTTAACAAATTATCATTTGACGGACTGAAGACACGACTATTGCATCTGATCAGGTGGTTTCTTGGTTGTAACATCGTTTATCTAGAAGTTCGAGACAATGATCTGATGTCACGTTTTGACACGCGATTTGATTACACTGACACGTTTCAAGTAGTCTTTAGAAAAACTGAATCGACCATTCAAAGGTCTGACTGACCACAAACATAAACGGCTGGCGTAACTAAACTCCTGACACACACCGTACAGTGTCTTGTCCTGCACGGAAGAGCTGGCTATAGTCAGAACTTGCGCTCATGACAGACGTGCGTTGTAGCAGCTTGCTATGAATGTGAAAGTTAACTTGTTTGTGAGATGACACATATGGAATAGCCCTTGCTGCCAATCGAAAAGCGTAGCTAATGGTGTGGAGGCGGTTGGAGTCCACTATACACGTTTGATTCAGTTTATGTAATGCTTGCATTACACGAACCGATTAACACAAATGCGACGGTCAAGTCGGCAGTAATCTCAAACTGTTCGACAGCGACGCAAGTTTTATTTTGATGGAAGACGACGTCGCATAACTGGAGATTATAGTCCTTTTGCGTCAAAAGGGAACCAATGAATTTCACACAACTGTATACTAAAACTCATATGAAACATATTACTAAATTAATGAATGTTTAACGACACCCCAGCACGAAAAATGCATCGGCTATTGGGTGTCAAACTATGGTAAAGGCACATATTATTAAGTCTTAAACGCATACCAATTCTCATAACAAAATTAAATATAAATAAAAAGTTTCTTAACAAATTATCATTTGACGGACTGTAGACACGACTATTGCATCTGATCAGTCGGGAGTCGGCGATAGCGCAGATACGACGGTCTTGTCACTAGGTGCGCGTCGACCATTAGTGTACGACAAACAAAGTGGCGACATGTTCTGGAGTATGTTTTATGAGCTTTTGAAGAGGATGATACTTGCAAACGACTCTTAAACGTATTTACCTAATCCATTTATAAATGAAAATAAACTTGTCGAAGTTAATTATTAGGTAATTGTCATAACAATACACATTGTTATAATCCTAGTATGAGTGTATTATGGAGAAAACGATTTTGTGAATTAAAATAAGATTCTTGTACAGAAATACTGTAAATATATCATATGCAGGTGTTGTTACTACCACACTTACGTGTGTAGTGACATGACATGACAATAAATACAACATTAAATAAAGAACCTTCGTATAAATGTTTAGATTAATTCTGGTAACATAATGTAGACTATCAATGTTGTGGTAAGCACGTGTAGCAAATCTGTAAATCAACATTTTAACATCACTTCCGATATTGTAAATCTGACAGTTTGAAACTGGATCTACTAGAGATTGTGGACTTGGAACCGATAGATAATGAATACCAAACAAGTTACACAAAAATGTTATTTCTTTTTATTAATTCTTGTTTAGAAAAAGGCTACTTATTTCCTATTATTTGTTGTGTATGCATTTACAGATAAGAGACTGTCACTCTAGGGATTTTCTTGACGGGATGCAACTCGTCCCTACAAGCTGTGCACGTTAGTGGCCTTAACGAGGCCACACACTTGGACACAAATACCAGACTTAAAACTTTTAGACCTTCATTCAAAATGTTATGTCGACATTACTTTTTTTTTTTAAAGTATTATTAAATAGTCCGAGTTTCTCTTCTTTCTCTTATTTATTTTTGTACTGTCCTAAAATGCTCCAATTTATATAAATATTCGGCCGGGCAGTCAATTATTATTGATTTATTTTTTTTAGCTTGTTAACTTTTTATTTTATTTTTGTCAATTCTATTAACTTTTTCACTAATTGCTATTTTCAAAATTCTACCCATTTCCAACTCCACCCCCACTCACATGGAAAGTCCGAGATTGAGCCCGGGAGAGTTGCGCTTGAACCGTAATTGGATAAGGATTTGGTAAGATGGCTGCCGCAGTTGGCCTCAGACCACAATTAATTTCGCTATATGTTTCTATATAGCCTTAGTGGCTATAACATTTTTTTTTAATATCAGCAGGCCCGTGCAGTTTTGTATGTACCTTTGCCTGCATGGGGGACACATACCCTGAAAAGGACAACCCCTGTTGTCCAGCTCTTTCTCCCAGCATATTGGTTTAAACAGACACACCCTCTAAACCAGGCCGGAGTACACCCATTTTACACAAAAAACACTACTTTTGCATGGGCCGGAATTACCCCAAACAAGTCTTCAATGTCAACAAGTTACACATGTTTACAAACTACATGCTATCCCCTGTCACTTCAGTCAAACAGTTGCCACTTCATAGCTGTCTGCCATGAAATAATCACAGTCAAACAGCAGACTACTTGCGCGGTCAAATTTCCGGATTTTGGACAACCAAATGGGAAGATAACTGTAATCTGAGGCCAGTTGTTGACATATGTGCAATGGGCTAGTGAAAAGAATGGTGAATCTGAGTGAACAGCGGCGACATACGTTTCTATCATTCTCACCGAGTGATTGGTATGTGGCACAGACACCATATAACTATAAAACGTGTTGTAGAACTACACAGATATTGAACTATTGACAGTTTTCAGTGGTATATATAATAGTAATATAAAACTTTATTAACGTCAAAAAATAAAAGAACAAGTCGATGACTATCCACAATTCAGTAGCAACAAAGGGCATTTGTTGCAAGCGACTGGAGCGTGAATGCGCCGGAAGTCATTTAGTGGCTGATTGGGGCTGGATAGCGCTATGTAAATCAAGGGCAGATAAGTATGTTTTTAATAGAGGCTGTTATATGTATTACCCAGTATCCATCACTATCATTTTATAGAAAATTTTCAAACGATACTGTTACTGAACATAGGCTCTTGATGACAGGATGATTTAACTCTCCCTCTGTCATTATATTCCATTATTATACAAAGACAGAGGGGGAGGGGTGGTCCTGAATGGCCGTTGAGTTCACTAGAATAGTGACTTAGGACAATAGGTACAACCTTAACATGAAATTAGGATTCACAAACAGACAGCACGCACACCGCATCAGTACATAGGGTGCATTGACTAATGATAACAATGCACCCGCCTCCATTTAATGGTCCAGCACGTATTCTAATAAGAAGCCGGACAAAAGAATACCGGTTCCGAGTACACAATTGCAATGCACCCAGGGGAAATGGACAAAAGAATACCAGCCTACCCTATCCAACCCCCAAATACTTGCTGCTGGTAGTCTAACTTGGTACTTGGTGACACTAAACATAAACAACACCTGGCCAAAAAAAACCGGAACAACGACGCCTTGCCTACCAGTGTCAACACAATTACACGAGTCTCCCCTGGGTTGTCATGCCACCACCAGAAGAGGTCAGACCCTTTCTAAGGGCCCTATGGACAACCTAGGGAGACACCACAGCATCATAGAAGTCTAATTAACAAGCTACTACTCTCGATTCACTAATTCCTCACTCAAAATTGCGCACCTTTTCTCTTTGGCATATTAACTGCTCCATTCAAAATTCCATAGCACCACCACCACCACCCTCCCCCACCTGCTACCGACCTTGGTCGGGCTGCTGGTGCTCCCTTGCACCTGCCAATGCAGGCGGTCCCTCCTCTCCCAGCACCCCCACCTCCCGCCTTTCCGGCCATGGACGGAGGAGCCGGCCGAGGCCGGCTCTTGTGCCCATGACAGGCGTGCGCTACAACAGTTTGTCCTGAATGTGCGCGTAAAACCCTATGACCTGACCTGACCTGTAAAACACTATAGGTATCTATGATCCTAGGGAGGTTTGTGGCTCAGTGTTAGATCGATCACCATCAATCGACTCGGCTTATCTCCCGTCCATTCGAATGTCCCACGACAGCATGGGCAGGCAGTGCGCGCTCTTTAAACACTGCATATTAAACAAGACTATGTTTTTTTGTTTTTTGTTTTTTTGTTGTTGTTTGGTTCCTTTTTATAGGTTACCTTATATGGCGACACATGGTCAACCCATTTCGACAAAACAAGAGTTAAAGGTTGTTTTGTTTAACGACACCACTGGAACATTTCGACAAGTCCAGGCAACTAATTTTGACCACTTGTCAGAATGACAATAATAATGCTGACACTAAATAGTTATAGTCAAAACTATGCCAAATAGATAAACAAATGATCCTTTCTTTTCGGTTATTGCTTGTGGATGGAACATTGCATCCCGTGCTTTGAGTGTCAGTTTTTAAACATCAGGTTGTTATTGGTTATAACATTGCTTATCTAGAAATTCGAGACAATGATCTGATGTCACGTTTTGACACGCGATTGGATTACACTGACACGTTTCAATTACTGTTTAGAAAAAACTGTATCGATTATTCAAACCTCTGACTGACCACAAACATAAACGGCTTGCGTAACAAAACTCCTGACATACACCATCCAGTGGCTTGTCCTGCATCGAAGAGCTGGCTATAGTCAGAACATGCGCCCATGACAGACGTGCAGTGTGTTATGAATGTTAACGTTAACTTCTGTGTGGGATGGTGCATGTGAAATACCCCTTGCTGCTAATAGAAAACGTTGCTCATGAAGTGGAGTAGGTTGGATTCCTCTCTCGTTATATAAGTTGTCCTTAACTATACTTTCTTCGTCATATAACCGTAACTAAAATGTCTGAGTCACAGTGCCTCTTTAAATGAAACATTACTTCCTCCAGTAATACTAAAATATATAGCTACGTGTCTCTGAAACTAGGGTGATGTACGTTAGCGATTTTAAGAAATGTCATTGATTGTATGTCTATCAATGTAGGTGTGTACACTTTGTGTACATAACCCCAATGCATACATGAAATGCGAGATTACCTTTCCCTGTACACGCTTGATTCAGTTTATCTAATGCTTGGCTTACACGAACCGATTAACACAATATCGACGGTCAAGTGGGCAGTAATCTCAAACTGTTCGACAGCGACGCAAGTTTTATGTTGATGGAAGACGACGTCGCGTAACTGGAGATTATAGTCCGTTTGCGTCAAAAGGGAACCGATGAATTGGCACATAGCTGTATACAAAATAATTATATAATGTATATAAAAACATAATATTAAGTCTTAAACTCATACAAAGGAAAATTAAATATAAATAAAATAGTTCTTATCAAATTAACATCACATTAATATATAGACCAATCTCATGTTTAATGCAGAGGTGAAGACTAAGTGCCAGAACAGCCAATGTATTCATTTTTAGTAATAATCGATAATGCAGTACGCGGTGACTTACGTTAGACTTTACCTTGGCTGTTACATCAGCTGACCTCATACCTCTTATGTATTTTTTTTTTTACCTGTGCAAACTGATGGTAATTTGAAAAGTACTTCTTTTTTTTTACAATGAAATCTTTTAACCTCAAAATTTAACGCAAACGGACTATAGACACGACCATTGCGTCTGATCAGGCGGGAGTTGGTGACACGACGGTCTTGTCACTAGATATGTGTCTAGCATTAATGTATCACAAATACACACTAAGATACCATTAAAAATCAGCTACGTTTTCTGGAGTATGTTTTATGAGCTTTTGAACTGGATTTGAATTCCGAACGACCCTTAAACATATTTACCTAGCCCATTTGTCAATGTATTAAACCTATCTAAATGAATTATTAGGTAATTGTCATAACAGTACATATTGTTATAATACTAGTATAAGAGCATATAGAGAAAAATAGTATGTGAATTGAAATAAGATTGTTTTAAATAAATACTAAAAATATATTATATAAAAGCTGATGTTACTACCACACTCAGGCGTGCATTGACATGAAAATGATTTAATGAAATAAATACAAAAATAAAAAAGAACCTTCGTATAAATTAATTCTGATAATCCAATGTAGACTATCAATGCTGTGCTAAGAATTTGTGGTAAATCTGTAACTCTACATTTGACACCACTTCAGGTATTGCAAATCTGACAGTTTTAAACTGGGTCTAGTAGGTGTAGGTGTTTGTGATCCAGATGTTTAGAGTTGTTTGCGTACGACTAACGATACATTTACCTAGGCTATAGATGCAAAGACCTAACTAGTCCGGATTGTCGACGTTTAATATGCTTCTGTTACTAAACCAAATTAATGTGTAAGCTCATTATTAATCAGTGCATGTTTTTTAAAAATTTTAATAACTTATTTTCATTGTTATTTTTGTTTCTATTTACCCTACGTCGCAGAGGACGATAAAACGTTCTCGTTACTCGAGCTTGGTAAATCGTTTTTGACACTGCGGTTATTCAGGGGATGCCCGTCACGTGACTCAAAATAAAACATCACACCTCTGCTTTTCAAATAACCGTCATTCTTCACAGAATTATGGACCGTTGACACAATTCAATTATTTAGTGGAATATACTGGTTATGCAGATGGTTCAATAAAGTACTTCTAGGTACAAATCAAATGTATATATTGTCATATAATGCTTTGTTGGGTCAATAATTAGGTCAACCATCCGTGATTGAGCGCCTTTGAAATACTGGGTAAAAATAAAATGAAAGAAGTACCGATTCCGAATCAGTTGATGTCATTGAAAGTGGGCAGAAAGTAATCTAGACTAAGGTAATAACGTTGAAACTTCATTTTGACGTCGTCTACTTTGATTTTGAAAACGTGACGTCATTAATGCTGTATTTTTACAATATATAATTAAGATAGAGCCCAAACACCTGAGATTTAGTTTTGTAAGATTACTACTTGTTATTTACCAAAAAAATAAGACACACGTTTTATCTTGTTTTGCTAAGTTGTAGGTTTTCCCATGTGACGGCTCATATGTCGTCGTAACGATTCGGTTTGCTCTCTAGACAAAGCATCTGTCAGCGAACCGTGGATGCATAGCATAACGACTGTATCATAACTTCTTTTGGAAACATTCTTGGGCAGATATATGATATTGAATATATTAATGACAGTTACACGTTTTTTGTTTTGTTTAACGTCACCACTAGTACGCATTGATCTATTCATCATCGGTTATTGGTCATTTAGACATGCAGTCTTAGAGACGAAACCCGCTACATGTTTTCCATTAGTAGCAAGGGATCATTTATATGCACCATCCCACAGACACGATAGCACATACCACGAGATTTGATATATCAGTCGTGGTGCATTGGCTGGAACGAGAAATAACCAAATGGGCCCAACGACGGGGATCGATCTCAAACTGACCGCGCGTTAAGCGAGCGCTTTACCACTGGCCTATGTGCCATCGTTTATGTTACGACTTCTATTACACACTTAAGTTTTCTTCATACTGTTGTCGTGTATCACTATTGAGTATATTACGCATCGTATCATCAAGTTTATCGGAAGGAAAAACAGGAGGCCATTGATAAAGCGCTTGTCTGATGCGCGGTCGGTTTAGGGTCGATCCCCGTCGGTGGGTCCATCGGGCTATTTCTCATTCTGGTCAGTACACCACTACTGGTATATCAAATACCGTTGTATGTGCTATCTTACCTACGTTATGTTGCAAATAAAAATATGGTGCTACTAATGGAAAATATAGTGAGTTTTCTCTCTTAGACCATGCATCAAATAGTGGGGTCGTTAAACAAAACAAACTTTAGAAGAAATCGGCTACATTCTTCCACTAGTAGCAATGCATTGTTAATATGTACTTTTCCACAGTCAGGACAGCACACAACACGGTCTGTGATGTTCCAGTCGTTGGAGGCAGGTTGTTATTTTGTCGGGTTAATAGTATGATTATTGATAATTATTTTCAGTAATGTTATTGTATACATTCCTACAATATGTTATCTTGATGTATATATGATCAAAATCAGGGATCGATCCTACAACTCGATGGATTTCAAAGGAACACTCGGTAGTACATAGCATGGCAGTGGCTGGTTTCTTCTTTCATTATGTAGCCCTTATCCATATAGACGTGCATGTAAACGTGTTCAGTGCGTAGATAAATAAAACATTTATTGTATCTCGTTCTGTTTTTTGTTTTTTTCTTTCTTTCTATCTATCTTCCATAATTACTTTACAGTATCTATGACCCACAATCATTTAGATACATATTAAAAAAGCAATATTAAAGTGTGTAAATCATCTTTAAATACAGCTTCAGTGAACATATAATACATACATGCAGAAGAGTGGCAGTATAAGCTATTTACCTTGTATTACAGGACAATACCCGATCAAAAAAACAACAATAACGAAGCAGGTAAGTTTAGAGACTTGTACCGCCGCCATGTCCTAGATGCCAACCAGGAAGAACTACCTGTACACTACACACACCGGATAATAATGCGGGCTACATTAAAACAGTTCAAGCACTCCGAATATAAAGGTGCATTACCCTCGTACAACAGTGTAGGTATCTATGATCCTAGGGAGGGTTGTGACTCAGTGTTAGACCGATCACCATCAATCGACTCGGCTTATGTTTTTTTTTTTGGGGGGGGGGGGGATTTTTATTTTATTTTATTTTATTTATTTTTTTATTATTATTATTATTATTATTTTTTTTTTTTTTTTTTTTGGGGGGGGGTGATTTTTGTTGTTGTTGTTGTTTGTTTGCTCCTTGTTTGTTTTTTTGTTTGTTTTTTTCCTCTTTATAGGTTACCTTATATGGCGGCACATGGTCTACCCATTTCGACAAAACAAGAGTTAAATGTTGTTTTGTTTAACCACACCACTAGAACATTTCGACAAGTCCAGGCAACTAATTTTGACCACTTGTCAAAATGGCAATAATAATGCTGACACTAAATAGTTATAGTCAAAACTATGCCAAATAGATAAACAAATGATCCTTTCTTTTCGGTTCTTGCTTGTGGATGGAACATGACATTCCGTGCTTTGAGTGTCAGTTTTTAACCATCAGGTGGTTCTTGGTTATAACATTGTTTATCTAGAAATTCGAGACAATGTTCGAATGCCACGTTTTCACACGCGATTGAATTACACTGACATGTTTCAAGTACTGTTTAGAAAAACTGAATCAACCATTCAAAGCTCTGACTGACCACAGACAGGCTGGTGTAACAAAACTCCTGACATACGCAATCCAGTGTCTTGTCCTGCATCGAAGAGCTGGCTATAGTCAGAGCATGCGCCTATGACAGACGTGCATTGTAGCAGTGTGTTATGAATGTGAACGTTAACTCGTCTGTGGGATGGTACATATGAAATATCCCTTGCTGCTAATAGAAAAGCGCACCTCATGAAGTGGAGTAGCTTGGATTCCTCTCGTTATATAAGCTGTCCTTATAACCGTAACTAAAATGTCCGAGTCACAGTGCCTCTTTAAATGAAACATTACTTCCTCCAGTAATACTAAAATATATAGCTACGTGTCTCTGAAACTAGGGTGATGTACGTTAGCGACTTTAAAAAATGTCATTGATTGTATGTTTATCAATGTAGGTGTGTACACTTCGTGTACATAACCCCAATGCACACATGGAATGCGAGATTACCTTTCCCTGTACACGTTTGATTCAGTTTATCTAATGATTAACACAAATTCGACGGTCAAGTGGGCAGTAATCTCAAAACGTTCGACTGCGACGCACGTTTTATTTTGATGGAAGACGACGTCGCGTAACTGGAGATTATAGTCCGTTTGCGTCAAAAGGGAACCGATGAATTGGGACATAGCTGTATACAAAATAATTATATAATGTATATAAAAACATAATATTAAGTCTTAAACACAGCTTCAGTAAACACAGCTTCAGTGACAATATAATATATGCCAGCAGACGAGTGGCAGTATAAGCTATTTACCTTGTGCTACAGGAAAATACCCGATCAAAAATCCAACAATAACGAAACAAGTAAGTTTAGCGACTTGAACTGCCACCATTTGGTTGACTATTTGCTTTGCTAGATGTCAACTAGGAAGAACTACCTGTGAGTGAAAACTGTATGTTACACCCATCAGATAATAATGCAGCTAATATTAAAACAGGTCAAGCACTCCTAATATATGTAGGTATTTATGCTCGAAGGGCGTGTTCTAGCTCAGTGGTAGAGCGTTCGTCTGGTGTGCAAGGAGTGGCGAGATCTCCCGTCCATTCGAGTGTCCCACGACAGCATGGACAGGTAATGTTCTCTCTTTAAAAATGCACATTAAACAATACCATATGACGTTTTTTGTTTGCATTTTGATGTGTTTTTTGCTATATTTTTGTTCTTTTTGTTTTTGTTTATTTGTTTGTTGTTGCTTTGGTTCTTGTTTATAGGTCGTTTCATATGGTGACTCATTTCCACAAAAAAAGTACTAAAGTTTGTTTTGTTTAACGACATCACTAGATCATTTTGACAAGTTCAGCCAAGTAATTTTGACAAATTGTCACGGTGGCCATAATAATGTTGACACTAAATAGTTGTAGTCAAAACTATGCTAAATAGATACACAAATTATCCTTTCTTTTCGGTTCCTGCTTGTGATGGAACATTGCATTCCGTGCTTTGAGTGTCAGTTTTTAAACATCAGCTCATTCTTTTTGTAACATTGTTTATCTAGAAGTTCGAGACAATGATCTCATGTTAGTTTTGACACTTGATTACACTGACGCGTTTAAATACTGTTTACAAAACAGAATCGATAATTCAAAACTCTGACTGATCACAACACACACGGCTGGCGTAACGAAGGTCATGACTTATACCAGAATTATGGCTTATAATCAGAACGATATAGAGGATGAATATCACTTTATTTTAAAATGTCCATTGTACATGCAATTACTTTCAATATATATTAAGAAATACTACTGGCGAAAACCATCTGTGTTTAAACTTGTGCAATTATTGCCTGTTCAAAACAGAAAATAATTATATAATATTGGTAAATATCTTAAAAATGCATTATGTTTACGTTTTCAACATATTTAATTGTCCATTCTCCAATTATGCACAACTTGTCAAATGTTATTGATTTGTATATAACATGTATGCATATCAGCCGGAAGGCTTAAAGCTAATACACTATACCATCAAGTGTCTGGTTCTACACGGAAGAGCTGGCTATAGTCTGAACGTCCGCGCATGACAGACGTGCGTTATAGCAGCTTGCAATGAATGTGAACGTTGATTTGTTTGTGGGGTGGCACATATGAAATAGTCCTTGCTGATGATCGAAAAGTGTAGCTCATGCAGTGGAGGAGGTTGGGTTCCTCTCTCTCGTTATATAAGTTGTCTGTAACAGTATTTCCTTCGCAATATAACCGTAACTAAAATGTGCCAGTAACACAGTCTCTTTAAACGAAACATAACTCGCTCCATTAATACTAAACATATAGCGACGTATCTCTGAAACTAAGATGATGCACATTAACGACTTTAAGAATTTCATTGATTGTATATCAATGTAGGCGTGTACACTTTTTGTACATAACCCCAATCCATACATGGAATGCGAGATTACCTTTCCACTATATACGTTTGATTCGGTTTATCTAATGCCCGGCTCACACGTACCGATTAAGACAAACTCGACGGTCAAGTCGGCAGTAATCTCAAAATGTTCGACTGCGACGCAGGTTTTATTTTGATGGAAGACGACGTCGCATAACTGGAGATTATAGTCCGTTTGCGTCAAAAGGAAACCGATGAATTGGCACAAAACTGTATACAAAAACTCATATATATATATATATACAGTGGAACCTCGTTAGTCCGGACAGTATGGTTATTACAGAAAACGTCCGGATTAACGAATTTCCGGATTACTGAAATGTACGTGATGAGTAACCTCCCTTGATTCGCAAACAAAATAAAAACGACACATTTGATTTTTAGAACCAAACATTTCTTCAACCAGTTTTGTTCTGTTGATCCGCCTCGTGGTGTGAATAAGTCGCTATTTGCATGTTCGTGAGGCCAGTCTACTATTCAGTAGTATACTGCCAGGTGTTTGTCTTAAAGTTAGAAAATGCGATTAAATAAAATAGAATACTATTTAAGACATGTTGCATTGTTGATACTAAATGTTTGATTACTAGCGACAACAAGTTTTAAATTTTATTAGTCGTGTTTTGTCGTACCGGTTAATATTGTAAATATAGGCCACGTGGTTGAGTTCATTTCCACGAAGTGGGTACGTTGTTGAGGAATGCATATTGTTTCTCACTTATATACAATCATTATTAGTTTAAAGTTTCTACGTTTACAGATTATATTTTAAACATATTAAATGGCGAAATTATAATTCATTTCTGCTATATCTACTGATGTAATATAAACGTCAACATGATACATTCCTCCACCCCTAGCACAGAAATACAACTCTCTCAAAACCGGTGTGAACCTGAATGAGCATTGTTCCACTTGTGAAAGAGTCGCAAGCCAGTGTTTTGATAGGAATAACATATAAAGACGTTCCCTTTGTCTTTATTTTGGGTGACTGACAATACTCTTGAGTTGAACACCAAAACAATTATGAACAGTATTCAGTAATAAATCATACAGGTAAGTTAGGAGGGTAGTTACAAAACGAGGTCATGGGGTACCGTAGGGTATGATCAAGAGTTACCCACTTTTAAAAATAAAATACTCTTCTTCTTTTTTCATAAAATAAAACAGCCAGTCTGATCATAGATAAAAGAAATTATATTTAATAAAACAAACAAACACTTGTCAACACTTGTGCTCTATCCTACTAACACTAAATAAACACAGCTGAATAGTAAATAAACTGCGGTGTGAAACCCCGTGCAGCCATTTTATCTCTATCGATTCCTTGAGAGAGAGAGAGAGAGAGAGAGAGAGAGAGAGAGAGAGAGAGAGAGAGAGAGAGAGAGAGAGAGAGAGAGAGAGAGAGAGAGAGGGAGGGATAGGAAGGGAGGGCGATAATAAAAAACAAATAAAACTATATGCATGTAAGTTGTTATTATTTTTAAAGACACACTTTGTTATTATTTTTCTTTCTAACATTACAAAATTACAAGTTGGAAAGTTTACAAATAAGCACTGTTTATATGTTTTCGTGTATCACTAGTGAGTATATTAGTGAAGAAGAGTATACTCTTCTTCTTTTTTCATAAAATAAAACAGCCAGTCTGATCATAGATAAAAGAAATTATATTTAATAAAACAAACAAACACTTGTCAACACTTGTGCTCTATCCTACTAACACTAAATAAACACAGGTGAATAGTAAATAAACTGCGGTGTGAAACCCCGTGCAGCCATTTTATCTCTGTCGATTCCTTGAGCGTTAATTGGCGGATTACTTTTATATTCAATCAGCGGCGACCGGTCAAACGAAGCAATTTGCCTTTACTTTTTACATTTGGTTCAGAATTATGACCGTCCGGTTCCGGAAGCTGAATATCTGGATTAATGAATAACTTTACTGAGTGGTCGTTTCGTTTTGCAATTAATAGTGAGTATATTAGCGCATCGTATCACCAAGTTTATCGCAAGAAAAAAACCAGGAGGTGGGACGTAGGCCAGTAATAAAGCGTTTGCCTGATGCGCGGTCGGTTTAAGATCGATTCCCGCCGGTGGGTCCATCGGGCTATTTCTCATTAGCAGTACACCGCTAATGGTATATCAAAGACCGTTGTATGTGCTACCTTAACTGTGTTATGGTGCAAACAAAAATATTTTGCTACTAATGGAAAATATAGCGACTTTTCTCTCTAAGACCATGCGTCAAAATAGTGGTGTCGTTAAACAAAACAAACTTTAGAAGAAATCGGTTACATTCTTCCATTCTTCGCACAGGAGGTGGGACGTAGGCCAGTAATAAAGCGTTTGCCTGATGCGC
The DNA here is from genome assembly GCF_016097555.1 of Gigantopelta aegis. Taxonomy (NCBI): domain Eukaryota; kingdom Metazoa; phylum Mollusca; class Gastropoda; order Neomphalida; family Peltospiridae; genus Gigantopelta; species Gigantopelta aegis. The sequence goes on along the minus strand of NC_054699.1, from coordinate 13,383,170 downwards.
GGTCGGTTTAAGATCGATCCCCCTGGTGGGTCCATCGGGCTATTTCTCATGCTAGGCAGTACACCACTACTGGTATATCAAATACCGTTATATGTGCTACCTTAACTGTGTTATGGTGCAATAAAACATATTTTGCTACTAATGGAAAATATAGCGAGTTTTCGCTCTAAGATCATGCGTCAAAATAGTGGTGTCGTTAAACAAAACAACCTTTAGAAGAAATAGGTTGCATTCTTCCATTAGTAGCAATGACATTTTTTGTATGCACTTTTTTCAAAGTCAAAACAGCACACAAAACGGTCTGTGATGTTCCAGTCGTTGGGGGCAGGTTGTTATTTTATCGAGTTAATACTATGATTATTGATAATCCTATAATATGTTATCTTGATGGGTATATGATCAACGAGAGGGATCGATCCTACAACTCGATGGACTTCAAACGAACATTCGGTAGTCCGTGAAATGGCAGCGGCTGGTATCTTCCTGCATTATATGTGGCCCTTATCCATATAGACGTATATGTAAACATGTTCAGTGTGTAGATAAATAAAATAAAAATTCTATCTCGTTCTGGGTTTTTTTCTTTCTTTCTATCTATCTTTCATTATCTCTTTACTGCATCTATGACCCACAATCATTTAGATACATATTTAAAAAAAATCAATATTAAAGTGTGTAAATCATCATTAAATACAGCTCCAGTGAACATATAATACATACATGCAGAAAAGTGGCAGTATAAGCTATTTACCTTGTATCACAGGGAAAGACCCGATCAAAAACCAAACAATAACGAAGCAGGTAAGTTTAGAGACTTGTACCGCCGCCATTTGCTAGATTTCAACCAGGAAGAACTACCTTTGAGCAAAAGCTGTATATACAAATAAGATAATAATGCAGCCTACATTAAAACATGTCAAGCACTCCGAATATAAAGGTGCGTTACCCTCTTACAACACTGAAGTTATTTATGCTCCTAGGGAGGGTTGTAGTTCAGCCATAGAGCACTCGTCTGGTGTGCAGTGTGTCGCTAGATCGATCACCATCAATCGACTCGGTTTATCTCCCGTCCATTTGAGTGTCCCACGACATTACTGACAGGTACTGTTCGCTCTTTACAAAATGCATATTAAACAATACCATGTTTTTGTGTTGTATTTTTGTTGTTTCTGTTGTGTTTTGGGTGTGGTTTTGGTGTTGTTGTTGTTTGTTTGCTATTTGGGGTTTTTTTTTCTTGTTTTTTGGTTGTTGTTGTTTTGGTTCCTTTTTATAGGTTATCTCATATGGCGACACAAGGTCTACTCATTTCGACAAAAAAGTTAAACTTGTTTTGTTTAACGACACCACTGGAACATTTTAACAAGTTCAGGCAAGTAATTCTGACCAATTGTCAAAATGGTCATAATAATGTTGACTCTAAATAGTTACAGTGAAAACTATGCTAAATGGATAAACAAATGATCCTTTCTTTTCGGTTATTGTATTGTCAGAAGTCATGCCCCAACTCAATCACCAGGATCCCATCATCCATCTTCACTAGTCGCACCTCACGGCCAACACGGTGTCCCAAATGAGGAGTTGTACTGCATTAGCCATTGTCTTAGAGAATGTTTCAACCCTGCAAAGCGGCGAGGTTACAGTACACGCAGGGTTTATATGCACCATACCACAGACAAAATAGTTCATAACACAACCTTTGTTATGAAAATTGTGCAGCATTGGCTGTCGTTTAATTGAAATGAAACATTTTACGGTATGAGGGTTGTGCTACGGTTCAGAGAGTCTTTATCACAATCTACATCTACTGGAAAGACACACTGAAACTGAAATTAACATTTTAGATGCATATGTATGTACTCATTTGAGGACTTGGAAAAACATTTCTAATGATGTATATTTATTCGACCAAGCCAGTAACACTAACCTAATCTGTCTTTTCACAAAAACAAGACGCGCTCTCAAAGAAAAGAAGCCTTCAATTTAAAATGTACAGAAACTTTCGAACAAATTGAAATCCAACTGGACAAAATCTGTGTTAAAAACGTTTATAGTTATAAAAACACTAATAGTAAAAGTTAATTGTTACGCAAAACATAGTAATGTTCTTTGTGAAAAAAAAAAAAATCCTTCTGCAAATCATTACCGTACTGGGGTATTTTTGTGTATTAAAAATCAAATCAAATCTGACATCTACCACATGCAACATTTTAATAAACATTAACACCTTAAATATAAATAAAACTCCCCAGTCTCAAATAAATCACAAAATGTTAAGTTAAAATACAACACTATTTATTTTCTTTTTTTAATTCTTGTTTAGAAAAAGGCTACTTATTTCCTATTATTTCTTCCTGTTACTGTCTCCATCTCTATGTATGTTTGTTTATAAATGTGTATCTGTTGCATTCGTTCAGATTTGCAGACATGGATACAAATAGGCATACAAATGTGTATGCACTTAGAGATAAGACGCTGTCACTCTAGGGATTTTTTTTGTCGGGATGCCAATCTCGTCCCTACAAGCTGTGGACCTTAGTGGCCTTAATGAGGCCACACACTAGGACATATATACCGGCCTTAAAACCTTTAGACCTTTATTCAAAATGTTATGTCGACATTTTAAATTTTTTTAAAGTATTATTAAATACTCCGAGTTTCTCTTCTTTCTCTTACTTATTTTTGGACTGTCCTAAAATATCCAGCCGGGCAGTCAATTATTATTTTATTTTTGTCAATTCTATTAACTTTTTTCACTAATTGCTATTTTCAAAATTCTACCCATTTCCAACTCCACCCCCACCCACTTGGAAAGTCCGAGATTGTGCGCGGGAGAGTTGCACTTGAACCTTAATTGGATAAGGATTTGGTAAGATGGCTGCCGCAGTTGTTGACATATGTGCAATGGGCTAGTGAAAAGAATCGTCAATCTGAGAGAACAGCGGCGACATACGTTTCTATGATTCTCAGCGAGTGATTGATATGTGGCACAGACACTATAAAACATGTTGTAGAACTACACAGATATTGAACTATTAACATTTTTCAGTGATATATACCGATACGCAAAACTTAGTAATGTTCTTTGTGAAAAAAAAATTCTTCTACACAGACAGGATAGAACATATTACGGCATTTGATATATCAGTCGTGGTACACTGGCTGAAACGAGTACTAGTCAACTGTTTCCGCCGACAGGGATCGATTCAAAACTTACCACGCATCAATGGAGCACTTAATACTGGACTAGATCCCACCCATATTAACGACAGATTTGTAATCGTTTATGTTACGACTTCTATTACACGCTTACTTTTTTTTAAATTGTGTCCGTGTATCAGTAGTGGGTTTGTTAGCGTATCGTATCATCAATGTTATATAAATATATATATAAAACAGGAGGCAGGACGTAGGCCAGTGGCTTGCCTGATGGGTGCATACTGCCAAATAAAATCCCACTGACGACAATAGTAACATGTGTGGTTAAAACTCCTACCTGCAGCGTATCAATCAACATAAACTACTACCACCCCTCACCCTTAAAGTTAGTCAGAACAGATTGAGGTCAAGCTGCTCATTCCTGAGATAACAGGCAAAGTTTATGACTACCCTAGTTCTGCAGAAATTACTTTTTTTTACAGGTAACCCATACATGTTTCAAGCACAAGGCTACTTGACACAGCGACACTAGATGAAATGAAATTGCATACATTTTTTGCCCAGATGAAACTTTTTTTTTTTACAACCAACACACTCACATTTATCACCAATCACAGGACTTGTGGTGTTCACTTCACTATCAAAAGTTGGGTGCACCTCGAACTTTGACTACCTGTATTGATAACATACATTTTTCAAAAAGTGTCCAGCTATGTGTCCTTATGACAACCAGTATCTGGTGTATTCTAACATAAACTGACAACCTCATTGAAACTGTTTTTTCTAAAGTGCAACCTAATATCATGTACACTTCATAAGACATACATATTGCATACAGTGTTGTGCAAATGCAATATGTCATATAAAAAATAAAAATAAATGTTTTAAAATAAAATTCCTGAAGACACTTACTGTCAGTTGGGTGTGTGTACTCAGGTATACAATGTTATCCGGTGTATCGGCGCACCTAAGCATTCAAATACCATTTTCTATGTGAACACCGGGAAATACTTAATACAATGTGTCTCTCACCAATGAAGCAGTGCATAAACTGAGATTCACTGCAAATTGTTTTACGTCTGTAGTAAATTAACGTTTTAAAAGTGTCCATAAATGCAGACTCCCCACCCCCTTGTATCTAAAACGATTTATATGCCCGGTGATTCGGCGCAGTGGATGCGGATCGGTAACCCCGCTATTTATATACCGCGCATGACCTCACTTTTTAGCTCATAAACGCTATACTATTGTCCCAGGATTATTTTAGTACTTTTTTGTGTTGTGTTGTTAAAAATATTATTATGAAAATGAACGATCACTTGAGTGGCACAGCACTGCAGATGTATACATGTTCATTGTCATGCATGGCTAAGATGCCTACATGATTTATTTTCTCGGGTAGATTGTGCACACACGTGGATCTTATTTCGTCTTTATTATTATTGTGCTCTTTTTTTCTTCTTTTTTTTTGGGGGGGGGGGAGGTGGGGTGGGTGGGGGTGGGGGGGGGGGTGTTATTGTTTGTTGGTAACAACGTGACAATTGTGAACTGGAATGACTGCCAATTAAGGTGTGAAACTTTTGTTATGTTTGTATTTCCCTGTGTTTTCCTTTTCAGTTTTAAACAAATAACCGAAGATTTTTTTTTTACTATAATTCAAAAAATGCGGGAAAGGTATTTTAGACTTGTTTTAACATTCTTAATACCAATAAGTCTGAACTAATTCGCGTTTATATACACGAAAGCAGGTGAATGATTTATTTTGAAATTATATATAATTATTGATAATTCCAAAAATAAACATTAATTGTATCCTTAATAATAAATGTGTTGATACTTGATTAAACATTAAAAATGGAATTGAACTTTAATTCGTAAAAATCACTGACACCATGACAATTCCATAAGCATATTTGAGCAAAATTCCAAGTGCGCTGAATTACCCGACGCACCGATACACCGGACATGGTTGTGTATATATTGACACAACAAAGATAATCAGAGTACCTCTACCCCTTTAAAGAAAGTCCAGGCAACTAATTTTGACCACTTGTCAAAATGACAATAATAATGCTGACACTAAAATTAATAGTTATAGTCAAAACTATGCCAAATAGATAAAAAAATGATCCTTTCTTTTCGGTTCTTGATTGTGGATGGAACATTGCATTCCGTGCTTTGATTGTCAGTTTTTAAGCATCAGGTGGTTCTTGGTTATAACATTGTTTATCTAGAAATTCGAAACAATGATCTGATGTCACGTTTTGACACGCGATTGGATTACACTGACACGTTTCAATTACTGTTTAGAAAAAAACTGAATCAACCATTCAAACCTCTGACTGACCACAAACATAAACGGCTGGCGTAACAAAACTCCTGACACACACCATCCAGTGTATTGCCCTGCATCGAAGAGCTAGCTATAGTCAGAACATGCGCCAACGACAGACGTGCATTATAGCAGTGTGTTATGAATGTGAACGTTAACTTGTTTGTGGGATGGTGCATATGAAATATCCCTTGCTGCTAATAGAAAAGCGTAGCTCATGAAGTGGAGTAGATTGGATTCCTCTCTCGTTATATAAGTTGTCCTTAACTATACTTTCTTTGTCATATAACCGTAACTAAAATGTCTGAGTCACAGTGCCTCTTTAAATGAAACATTACTTCCGCCATTAATATTAACATATATAGCTACGTGTCTCTTAAAAACTAGGATTATGTACGTTAGCGACTTCAAGAAGTGTCGTTGATTGTATGTTTAGCAAAGTAGGTGTGTACACTTCGTGTACATAACCCCAATGCATACATGGAATGCGAGATTACCTTGTCCTATACACGTTCGATTCAGTTTATCTAATGCTTAGCTCACACGAACCGATTAACACAATATCGACGGTCAGGTGAGCAGTAATCTACAAACGTTCGACTGCGAGGCAAGTTTTATTTTGATGGGTGACGACGTCGCGTAACTGGAGATTATAGTCCGTTTGCGTCAAAATTAATAAAGTTAATAGTTGTAGTCAAAACTATACTAAATAGATACACAAATGATCCTTTCTTTTCGGTTCCTGTTTGTGATGGAACATTGCATTCCGTGCTTTGAGTGTCAGTTTTTAAACATCAGCTGATTGTTTTTCTAACATTGTTTATCTAGAAGTTCGAGACAATGATCTCATGTTAGTTTTGATACGCGATTACACTTACGCGTTTAAATACTGTTTACAAAACAGAATCGATCATTCAAAACTCTGACAGATCACGAACATACACGGCTGGCGTAACGAAGGTCGTGACTTATACCAGAATTATAACTTATTATCAGAACGATATAGAGGATGAATATCACTTTATTTTAAAATGTCCATTGTACATGCAATTACTTCCAATATATATTAAGAAATACTACTGGCGCAAACCATCTGTGTTTAAACTTGTGCAATTATTGCCTGTTCAAAACAGAAAAGAATTATATAATATTGGTAAATATCTTAAAAATGCATTATGTTTACGTTCTCAACATATTTAATTGTCCATCCTCCAATTATGCACAACTTGTCAAATGTTATTGATTTGTATATAAAATGTATGCATATGAGCCGGAAGGCTTAAAGCTAATACACTATACCATCAAGTGTCTGGTTCTACACAGAAGAGCTGGCTATAGTCAGAACGTCCCGCATGACAGACGTGCCTTATAGCAGCTTGCAATGAATGTGAACGTTAACTTGTTTGTGGGGTGGAACATATGAAATAGTCCTTGCTAATAATCGAAAAGTGTAGCCCATGCAGTGGAGGAGGTTGGGTTCCTCTCTCTCTCTCTCGTTATATAAGTTGTCCTTAACAGTATTTCCTTCGCCATATAACCGTAACTAAAATGTGCCAGTAACACAGTCTCTTTGTAACAGTAACTTCCTACATTGATACTAAAAATATACGACGTATCTCTGAAACTAGTATGATGCACGTTAGCGACTTTAAGAATTTCACTGATTGTATATTTATCAATGTAGGTGTGTACACATTTTGTACATAACCCCAATGCATACACGGAACCGATGAATTGGCACACAACTGTATACTAAAACTCATATAAAGATATATATATATATATATATATATATATATATATATATATATATATATATATATATATATATATATATATATATATATATTATAGTCTTAAACCCATACCAACTATCATAAACTAAATTAAATACAAATAACACGTGTCTTAACAAATTAGCATGTGAATGTATTCGTTCTTTTTGTCAGACTGTAGACACGACTATTGCATCTGATCAGTCGGGAGTCGGCGACAGAGCAGATACGATTGTCTTGTCACTAGGTGTGTGCCGAGCATTAGTGTACCACCAATACACACGAAGAGGCCATTGTAAAGTAGCGACATGTTCTGGAGTATGTGTTATCAGCTTTTGAAGCGGACGGCAGTTGCGAACGATCCTTAAACGTGTTTACCTAGCCCATTTATAAATGTAATAAACCTGTCTACGGTAATTATTAGGTAGTTGTCATAACAACACACATTGTTATAATACTAGTATGAGTGTATTATGAATAAAACGAGTTTGTCAATTAAAATAAGATTCCTGTAACGAAATACTGTAAATATATTATATACAGCTGTTGTTACTACCACACTTACGTGTGTATTGACACGACAATAAATAAATACAAACTTAAATAAAGAACCTTCGTATAAATGTTTAGATTAATTCTAGTAACCCAGTGTAGACTATTAATGTTGTGGCAAGTACGTGTAGCAAATCTGTAAATCAACATTTAACATCACTTCAGGTATTGTAAATCTGACAGTTTGAAACTGGGTCTACTAGAGATTGTGGACTTCGAACCGATAGATAATAAATACCAAACATGTTACACAACAATACTATTTTTTTTAATTCTTGTTTAGAAAAAGGCTACTTATTTCCTATTATTTCTTTCTGTTACAGTCTCCATCTCTCTGTATGTTTGTTTATAAATGTTTATCTGTCGGACTCGTTCAGATTTGCAGACATGGATACAAACACGCATACAAATGTGTATGCACTTACAAATAAGACGCTGTCACTCTAGGGATTTTCTTGTCGGGATGCAACCAATCTCGTCCCTACAAGCTGTGCACCTTAATGGCCTTAACGAGGCCACACACTTGGGCACATACACCGAACTTAAAAGGCCGATTTCATAGGTCTGGGTTTCGAAACACCGGGTTATATCAAAACCTAGGTTTAACACTGGTTTACGTAAAACGCTGAAAAACCTGACCAAGACATACACCCGTGGTGTATTTCACATGTGTGTGTTTTACCCGTGTTTAGAAAACCACGCTTTTTACATGGACTATCCGCAGATTTGGAAAGGGATATAAGCGAGGAATAGCTTACACTTCATCACTTTGTAGTTGAAACTCGTTACCGGTATATTATTAGCATTCGCGTTCGAGATGGGGGGATTAGCTACCTCCTCCCCTCCCCCTCCCCCCCAAATGTCGAGCACACCTTAACATTCTGTCAAAAATGATGGACATATTTGGGAAAATGAGCTGGCCTGAAAAGTTTCACCATGTATTTCCATCATTTTACTCACAATATTTGTTATAAATGTTTACAGAACCCTACATAGCTGTTGGTAATAATGCAAATATGAATAAACATTTTGTTATTGGCATTTCCCTTTAATTCTAACATAATATTAAAAAACAAAAGATGGGACGCATATGCCTGAGGGCACTGAGTTAACATATGGTCAAAGTTTCAAAACTGTGGGCCTGTACCACCTTGTTCCCCCTTTATTAAGACGAGACAAACACGAAAGTATGTGCACGATAGATGTTTATTGCTTTGATACCGGTGGTAACCGATCAACTGTCATTACTAGTATTTCCTGTTTTCGTGCAGTTCATACACCATGAATAATATGTTTATTTTTAATACTTTAATAAATAACTATATTTATTACCCCCAGTGACCACTCGTAACAGGGAAAATATTTTCCGTATTTTGTCAATGAGAAATAGTATGCAGTGTTGTGGCATACAGTATTACTGGATGATTTGACGCTTACAAACCAAAGACTTTGTCGGTACTAAATATAACATCATCGCGATTTGTCAAACACACACAATGACGTCATGTACTTTAATGAGTTTGTGTTCACGACTGTTTTAATATTAAATTTATAACAAAATGTAATTTTAACGCAAATCATTATTTATATTTTTAGCAGAATAACGATAACTTTTGTTTCTGAAAATTATCTGTGAACGTGATTAAAATGCAAAGTTATAGCAATACCCAGAACAGTGTGTAAAGTGGTTTACATTGTTTCTATAGCCTACATGTACGTGGATGTGCGACTAAAATAAGGCGTTTAGAGAAAACATAGCTGGGATAATAAATAGAATAGCAAACTCAGTACCAGTTATTATCAATATATGTCCCGAGTGAAATACTTTTCATTTGTCACTCGCTAAAGCTCGCGACAACTAAAAATGATTTGATTGGGGACATAATTTTGATAATAACTGGCATCTTGTTTATTATCCTCTATATATCTCAGGCGCTTTGTTGTTCATTCGCCACGAACATGGTGAAGGGGTGGATCTAATTATACAGTCGTGCTAAAAAAAAAAAACAGGCAAAGGGGAATCTTGTCTAAATGGGGAGAGGATTAGAACCCCCCTACCCCCACCTTGTATTCGTTTCTGTACAGTGGCGTAGGCAGGATTTTGTATTGAGGGCGGGGGGGGGGGGGGCACCTGGCAGCAAAGTAAACAATGATATTGAGTATGCTCACCTCTAATTTTGTCGGGATTGGGGGGGGGAGGGGGCATGGTCCCCTGACACCCCCCCCCCCCCCACCCCCGGCTACGCCACTGTTTCTGTAGTGGCTTCAAATGATCTCTAAAATACGTTCACATTTCATGGTTCTGCAATACTGACTGACGAAAAACACGATTTTGTTGCCGAAATTATCCATGAAGAAAAGTTACTTTGAGCAAACCCAGCGAAAAACCACCTCAACGGCAGGTTTAAACAAACAATACAATTGTAACCCGGTGTTAAACTAGGATTACTGAAAACCAAACATGTGAAATACACAGTAAACATGACCCCGGGTTTAACCTAGGTTTAAACCATATGTTTCCAAAGCCCACCAATAACCTAGACATATAAAATCGGCCCAAAACGTTTAGACCTTCATTCAAAATGTTATGTCGACATTACTTTTTTATAAAAGTATTATTAAATAGTCGAGTTTCTCTTCTTTCTCTTATTTATTTTTGGACTGTCCTAAAATGCTCCAGTTTATATAAATATTCGGCTGAGCAGTCAGTTATTATTATTTGTTAGCTTGTTAACTTTTTTATTTAGTTTTTGTCAATTCTATTAAAGGGACACGCCCTAGTTACGGCTAGTTGTTAACCATTACGGCGTTGTTTTTCGGTATTAAACCAATTTTTTCACAAATAAACTTGCACTTTACTTACATTTTATTATTTAGAATACACATTTCCATTCACCTGAAGTGCTTTTTGGTAATCCTGCTAATCCTGATGTTTGTAAAACCACGAAATGCATTTTTTTTTTATTTCTTAAAAAGCCGCGCGCACTCGAGAAAAAACCGTTAAGCAAGCGAGGTCCAATCTATTTTTAGAGGGAATTTTCCTGTGTAAACGTCACAGACGTTGGTATACCACGTGACCGTTATCATTTTGGTTCGGTTTGTTTTCTCGTGCAATCAACATCCGATTTGTTGTCGTTTGCTTGTTGTTCAATTGTGAGATTTTTCTTCACAGTTCGTGAACATTTTCAGTAACAATAAAGTTCAGACAAGTAAGTGTCTCAATACAAAACGTTACAAACCCTTAAAACCAATAATTTTGTGCTAAGTCTTACGATATCTGGAGAGGGGATACAACCAGGACAGAGCAGTTGGAACATGTCCAGGAGAGGTGAAAGGAACGCACCCCAAGTCTGTGCGCACTCTGTGAAATTTGTCGTGACGTAGGCATTGTTGTGCTTCGACCGACATCTACCGGTGACATCAGAATACTAACTTTCAAAATTATTTCAAGCAATTGGGACATGGGGATTCCCATGGTATTTATCGATATAAAACCTGCTTTTTCACTCCATTTGATAAAAACGTGATCTAAGTGTTACAGGTTTGTAGATTAACCAAATTATAATTTATTTTCGCTGGATGGAACTAGGGCGTGCAGCTTTAACTTTTTCGCTAATTGCTATTTTCAAATTTCTGCTCATTTCCAACTCCACCACCACCCATTTGGAAAGTCCGAGATTGTGTCAGGGAGAGTTGCGCTTGAACCTTAATTGGATAATAAGGATTTGGTAAGATGACTGCAGCAGTTGTTGACATATGTGCAATGGTTTAGTGAAAAGAATGATGAATCTGAGTGAACAGCGGCGACATGCGTTTCTATGATTCTCACCGAGTGATTGGTATGTGGCACAGACACCATATAACTATAACACTCGTTGTACAACTACACAGATATTGAACTATTGACAGTTTTCAGTGGTATATATAATAGTCAAAAAATAAAAGAATAGGTCGATGAGTATCCACAATTCAGAAGTAACAAAGGGCCTTTGTTGCAAGCGACTGGAGCGTGAACGCGCCGGAAGTTATTTAGTGGCTGATTGGGGCCGGTTAGCGCTATGCAAGTCAAGTGCAGATAAGTATGTTTTAATAGAGGCTATTATATGTATTACCCATTATCAATCATTCTTATTTTATGGAACATTTTCAAACGATACTGTTACGGAACATAAGCACTTGATGACAGGATAATTTAATAATTCTCAACATAACCCCAAAAACCTCCTTCAAAACCCCTACACGTATTGTTTTGGTCAACGAGAAAAAAGAGATAATAATAATACAAGTAGTATAATTGTATCATGATATTTAAAATATGATGAATATTTATATTTATTAGAAAGCATGTTTAATTTCCATCAACTAGCGTTCCAACTACTGAGACTTAGCCTATATTGTTACAAGCGTTGTGAAGACGTCAGTGACAGTGGCATTTTTCCAACATTCTGAACGCAAAAATATAAATTTGAAAACAGACTTGAAATATTGCATAATGTAATTAAGGAAACTTTTCAAATCTCTAAGCCGCTTTATAAAGATGCAATGAAATTGCAAAGTAATTACAATACAATACAATATAATACAAAATGCTTTATTACCGTTCTTACATATGATTTATACATACTATTATTATTATTATTAAAGGCATACTGTCACAGACCACTGACCTGTTTCATGGCCTAATAAAGTATTACATAATATATATATATATATATATATATATATATATATATATATATATATATTTGATTTGTCCCTAAACGTAATTTATTCAACCATCTACGTAACCACCATACTCCACTTATTAATGATATTTTGTAAAAATAATTGAATTATGGCAATGGTCCATAATTTAAAAACTAACATGGATTTTACTCCATCATGATGTAGTTAAAGTGATGCAATAGTTAGATTTGGTCTGTAAACATTAATGTAATTTTTATTTATTATTCATTAAAAGAGAAATAAGGTCCTTAAATCTGTAACAGTATGCCTTTAATGAATACCAGCCTAGTTCACTTTTACATGCAATATTGTTTTGTACTTTGTCCTACTTGTACGTTGTATTTATATAATTTCGTATGCACTTTTTCAAAAGGTTCCGTTTCCAAATGTCTAAGAGCTATGCTAGGTTGTGTGCCTTTATTTTGTTGTTTAGTTTTGTGTCCCAGACCTCGCAGTTATAGAGCAAGATTGATTTGATTAGTTAACCAGAGAACGATTTCTGAATACTAAGTATAATTTTAAGTCCTTTGGTTGCAAGGACTCGTTTGGTTGTACCCAAGTTTCCATTACTTTTAATTGTGCATTCCAGGTAAATATACGTATTTATGTTCTGGATTTCTTCCATTCCATATTGGAATGCAATTTTCTTTGGTTTTCCTTTTTGGATAATCATACATTTTGTTTTTGCTAGGTTAACGGTTAAATGTCATTCGTGGCAGTGGGTGTGTAACTCATCTAGTAGGCCTAGTTGGATTTTAGATTTGGATACCAAGTCGTCTGTCCATAGTAAATGTGATATTAGTTCATTGTGTAAATGCCGTAGATCGCAGCTAGTGGAAAATACCATATACCCTGGGAAGATATTAAACATAGTGGAACTTCAGTTATCACTCTGTTTTACTTCTATTGTTGATGAACTCTTATTAGTGAGTATGTTGTTAATGTTTACCAGTGGCAAATGCTTTGTGGAAGTCAGTGAAACAAACGTTGAGCTTGCCCTTTGATTGTTCAATAAATTTGTTGACCAATTGGGTTTTATTTTAATAAAACTAGTATCGTCCGTTCTTCTGTTTTGTCTAAAATCAGACTGATTGTCAGGAATTAGATTTTCAGATTCTATATGCTGTCTTAGTCTTCTGTTTGGTATAGACGAGATAACATTTCCTAAACAGCTTGTAATAGTAATGCCTCTATAGTTCTTATTTGATCTAGACCACATGCTTTATTGTTGTTGCTGTTTGTTGTTTTGTTGTGTTTTTTTAATTCTGTAAAGTTATCTTAATTTACTTTGTTTTAATAGTTTGGTCCAGGGTAGTGTTTGTTTGTTGTGATACTTGTCTTGTTAAATGTCACCGACCAGTGACCCATAACTGGTTCAACAAAGGTCATGGTTTGTGCTATCCTGCCTGTTGGAAGCGCAAACAAAAGATCCCTTGCTGCTAATCGGAAATACTAGCCCATGTAGTGGCGACAGCGGGTTTCCTCTCAAAATCTGTGTGGTCCTTAACCATATGTCTGACGCCATATAACCGTAAATAAAATGTGTTGAGTGCGTCGTTAATTAAAACATTTCTTTCTTTCTTTCTTTGTTAAATTTCCGGCTAGTATTTTTGTGTCAGATGTTTTATTGAAGTTGTGTCTTGTGTTGTTTTGGAGTTTATGTGTTTAAAGTGGTTAAATAGTTTCTCCGTTATACCTTCTGGTAGACTAATACCATATTTAGTCCTGTTTGTGAGATCGTTTATAACCTTCCAGTAGGCCTGTGAGTTGCGGTCACGTAAAGTTTATAGTTCGTCGTATAACACAGTTTTAATAGAATTTTAATGTTTTCGTTTTCCTCTTCTTTTTTCTTCTTCTTTTTTTCACTTTAATTAAAAAACGTACTTGGTCAAAGTCGGGTATATAATAATAGAAAAGGCAAGCAACTAATCAAGCATCTAGTACGGAAGTGACATTTAACATTCCATGTCAATCAATGGGATATATTTTATCAGCACATCCAGATCAACGTAAAGATGAGTAAGGAAGAAGCAGTACATGCATTGTAATGCCATGCATGGTATATGGTGCACAATAGAATTATTTGATAAACTGTTGCTTAATAATTTAGTCTACTTACTACATACTGTGGAATGTCACAACAGTGTTATTTGATTGTAAGCAGCGTTAATTAATTCCCACCCTCCCAAAAACAAAGAGAAAGAAAACAAAAGAAAAACAAACACAAAAAACAACAACATACAAAGAAACCCAAAAAACTAAAACAAAACAACAACAACAACAACAAATTATTGTTCTTTAATTGCACCATTAATTTATAATTTAGTTATTTGTTTATTTATTTTCGTGTGTGAGTGTGCGTGTGTGTGTGTGTGTGTGTGTGTGTGTGTGTGTGTCACTGCAGGAGTTATCATTATCATTTTCATTAGTATTATTAACATTTATTAGTATTATTAGCATTTATTCAAAATCGCCGGTCTCCCCATTGAACACCGTTCCATTTTATTTCAATGTTTTTATGACAAAATGGCCATAGGCATTGTGTTTTGATTAAGTCAAATTCCGTTCACAAATAAAGCCTCGATGAACCATTACGAAAGAAGTGAGGGTACAATGCAGTTATTTTATATGTATTTGGGCCGGGATGGGGGTAGGGGTTGCACCATGGTACGATGTTGATGATATAGAAAATAAATACCATATCGTATTTTTTTTAACACATGAAACAAAAACGGCAAATACGATAGTGTAGATTAGTTATGATAAAAAGGTTTTTAAAAAAGTTACTTTTTCAGCCATCTTTGTCTGTTCGTACAAAATAATCGTCTATTAACGAATGGGTAAGAGAAAAAGACTCTATCATGTGCGGTCATCAAGCCTCGTCCCAGGTCGAAATTTTCACCACCTCGAGTGTATATTTTTCTATCCCACATGACCGCATATGATGACGTCTTATATTCTTTCCCCACATCTCTGCTCATATGGGTAATAATATGTCATATTGATGGATATATGATCATCGAGAGGGATCGATATTTCATACAAACTCCAGGTAGTCCATGAACTGGAGCCGGGTGGTTTCATCTCTCATTATTTATATGGTTCGTAATCATATAGCCGTAAACGTGTTCAATGCGTAGATAAATACAAGTTTTTTTCTATCTCGTTCGTTTTCTTTCATTTTGTTTTCCTTCCCTAGTCTATCGTTCATTATTTCTTTCAATCTATGTCCCACAATTCAATCCACCGTCGCCTATAGATACATAGTATAACAATCACATGTTAAATAAAATATTAATATGTGTGTGTGTGTGAATCTTAATTAAACACAGCGTTAGAGGAAATATAATGCATACATTAATAATAGTGGAAGTATAAGCTATTTACCTTGTATTACAGGAAAATACCCGATAAAGATTCCAACAATAACGAAGCAAGTAAGTTTAGCAACTTGTACTGCCGCCATTTAGTTGAATATTTGCTTTGCTAGACGTCAAGCAGGAAGAACTACTACCTTTGAATGGGAGCTGTATATTACATATATCAGATAATAATGCAGCCTATATTAAAACAGGTCAAGCACTCCGAATACAGGCTATACACTTGAAATGTGTTTGACTGGTCACGGCAACACTTTGACTCGCCCGTACACATTTTGAATGGCCTGCAATCGAATTTCGTTAAAAAGAACTTACTTAAATTGCACTTTATCATATCATACAAACAATAATAGCAACACAAGAACAGAACTTGTTTTAGTTTTATTACAAACTGTTGTAATTAAATTATAATTATTATGTTGCCACGGGACCTACACAATCAAACATCTGGAATGTTTTACCAAGGTTCGGAATAAGGTGCTTTTATGGTCGTATGACGAGGAATTAAAACAATACTAAGCTGACAGCAATTTATACAAACAATAATCACATCCACTAGGGAAATAAGCACACACCACTTGTAAGTTAAAGACATAATCATTATTTTATTATGAAACGGATACTAACGATAACAATAGTATTTCTAATCCATACAAAGTAAATCACTATAATAACGTAGTATAATATTGTGTCAGTAATATACAATAATGTGAGCTAGTATCATTCGTTAATGTGAGCCAATACCAAACAGGGAACTTATTACAAAACTTGACTGTTGAGAAATCTACACAGACTCAGAGGGCAGATTAAAAGTTTAACCAATAAATACTATTACATTTTGGAACAAGTTAGAACATATACTTTATCTGTTCTGTTAATAATAATAAGTGTGACTGACACAGATTAATGATAATCATTATTTACACTACATCAAGAGAAGTATATCACACTATCTTGAAAAAGTCACAAACATAGCACTGACCTTCGTTCCTTGGCTGACAACTAAAATATATTGGACACCCTGTGTGTCAACACATATTCTGGCTCTCTTCCCCTAAAACAGGCTGTACCCTTTTATAGGCGGAGTTCAACGTTAACTGTTTTGTGATAGGAAACAGATACCTTTTGGCTCTGAATTAATTTTTAACTGAATAGAAATTGTGTTTTAGTGGATAGCAAACAGATAGAACAAATAACAACTACGTGGTCTAGTGGATAAACTGCTGGATAATCAAGCTGACGACAGTGGTTTAAATCCGGTCAAAGCTGGCTCACACATTCATTCATTCATTCATCTTTCTCATCTATCACCCGCTGGCTATCATTCTCATTATCTTAATATAAAAAAATGTCCAATTTCCCCACGATTTCAATCTGTTTCGACCCTTTTTATCAGTTTCCTCCGACTCTGTCTTCTGAGCTGTCCACACCTTCGCCTCAACTTCCTCCACGGTTGCGGTAGCTGTGCATTTCCCTGACCGACGACACTAACTAGCGACCGCCGGTAGTAGGTGTGCCTCTTAACAATGCCATAAGTAACTACTGAACACTCCCCGAAGTGGTCAGACTAAGCCCACAGCTAAAAGGCTGATGGGGAATGGCAGGTGTGTGGCACATATAGCCACAATAGACAAGCACCGGGAAGTGGAAGTGGACAGCGAAATAAGTTGAACGATACGAGGAATTGCAAGACCGGGAAGAATTGACATGGAATTCAAAGGAGAGAAAGGAAAGGGGGCAGTGGGATATAAAATAAAAAAGAAGAAAAAAAAAAAAAAAAAAAAAAACCCACCTCGATTGTTGACAGGTCACTCACAACAACAACATCGTGAGTGACCTGTCAAGAGTTCAGTTAATTTGAAGTTCCCACAACACTCGCATGTGCACAGCCTATGATAGCTGTTGTTGGAATCGTTCTCAGTTACGATCGGGTGTTTGATATAGTAGACTTGGTAAATTCCGTAAGAAACGTAAACGTTCCAACACAATATAACTTCAGAAAACAAAATCTTTTTGCGAAACCGTTGCGGAATGTGACGAGTTGTTCGGATTATAACTAAATGGGAAGTAAAGAGGGGTATGACCGAGGTATTCCGATTATACCTATGAATGCATTTACGTGGCCGAGTTTTCTGAATACATAATCAAAACCGGCCTAGACATTCCGAATGTCTTTAGACTGTTCGATAGACTAGGGGAGTGGTCGCTATTATGTCCTATATGGGTTTGGTTGCGCAGATACTAATAGGAAACCAGTTAAAAACAATAGGCCTTAGATCACAATTAATTTCGCTATATGTTTCTATATAGCCTTAGTGGCTATAACATTTTTATTAATATCAACAGGCCTGTGGAGTTTTCTATGTACCTTTGCCTTCCTGCGGGGGGGGGGGGGGGGGGGGGGGGGACACATACCCTGAAAAGGACAACCCCTGTTGTCCAGGTCTTTCTCGCAGCATATTGCTTTAAACAAACATACCCTCTAAACCTGGCCGGAGTACACCCATTTTACACAAAAAAACACTGCTTTTGCATGGACCGAAATTACCACACACCAGTGTTCAATGTCAACAGGTTACACATGTTTACAAACAACATGCTCTCCCCTGTCACTTCAGTCAAATACTTGTCACTTCATTGCTGTCTGCCATGAAATAATCACAGTCAAACAGCAGACTACTTGCGCGGACACATTTCCGGATTTCCGACATTTGATACGGTTTTGACTTGCTTGATGCCATCAGTGGCGGATCCAGAACATCCATTTGGGGAGGGGGGGGGGGCAATGACATGAGGCGGAATGCCAATGGAACTGTGGGGGAGGTTTGGAGGGGATCGTGCAAAAAAATGAAAATTAATATATAATAAAATTATAACTATCGCAGAATTGGGGGGGTGGGGGGGGGGGGGCATTTTGACTCGTCATGGGCGATTGGGCGACCGTAAAGTGCACACCCTGCGAATATAAAGCTAAATTACCCTCTTACAACACGGTAGGTATTTATGCTCGGAGGGCGGGTTGTAGCTTAGTGGTAGAGCGCTCGCTTGGTGTGCAAGGAGTCACTTCAAGGAGTCTAGAGTCCCACGACAGCATGAATAGATAGTCTTCGCTCTTTAAAAAAAATGCATATTAAACAAGACAATCTGTGTTTTTGTTTTTGGTTTATTTTAGGTTTTTTCTTCTTTTTATTTTTTGTTGTTTTTGTTTCTGTTTCTTTGTTGTTGTTTTGGTTCCTTTTTATAGGTTGTTTTATATGGCGACAAAAAGAGAGTTAAACTTTGTTTTGTTTAACGACACCACTATATCATTTCGACAAGTTCCGCCAAGTAATTTTGACCAATTGTCAAAATGGCCATAATAATGTTGACACTAAATAGTTATAGTCAAAACTTTTCCAAATAGAAAACCAAATGAGCCTTTCTTTTCCATTGCATCTGGTTGTGGAAATTTGCATTTCTTGCTTTGATTGTCAAGTTTTATACATTAGGTGGTTTCTTGGTTATAACATTGTTTATCTAGAAGATCGAGATAATGATCTGATGTCACGTTTTGACACGCAATTGAATTACACTGACTTTGAATCGGTCATTCAAACCTCTGACTGACCACAAACATAGACAACTGGCGTAACAAAATTCCTGACAAACACCATCCAATGTCTTGTCCTGCACGGAAGAGCTGGCCATAGTCAGAACGTGCGCCCATGACAGACGTGCGTTGTAGCAGCTTGTTATGAATGTGAACGTTAACTTGTTTGTGAGATGGTACATATGAAATAACCCTTGCTGCCAATCGAAAAGCGTAGCTAATGATGTGGAGGCGGTTGGATTCCTCTCTCTCTCGTTATATAAGTTGTCCTTAACTCTATTTCCTTCGTCATATAACCGTAACTAACATGTGTGAGTCGCATTGCCTCTTTAATTGAAACATAACTTCTTCCAGTAATATTAAAATATATAGCTAAGTGTCTCTCAAACTAGGGTGATGTACGTTAGAGACTTTCAGAACTTTCACTGATTGTATGTTTATCAGTGTAGGTGTGTACACTTCTTGTACATTACCCCAATTCATACATGGAATGCGAGATTACCTTTCCACAATACATGTTTGATTCAGTTTATCACACGAACCGATTAACGCAAAGTCGACGGTCAAGTCGGTACTAATCTCAAACGACGGCGACGCAAGGTTTATTTTGATGGAAGACGACGTCGCATAACTGTAGATTATAGTCCGTTTGCGTTAAAAGGGAACAGATGACTTGGCACAAGACTGTATACTAAAACTCATATAAAAAACATATTATTAAATTAATGAATGTTTAACGACACCCCAGCACGAAACATACATCGGCTGTTGGGTGTTAAACTATGTTAAAGGCATATATAATTAACTCTTAAACCCATACCAACTCTCATAACAGTATATATGTCTTGGTTCTTTTTTGACGCAAACGGACTGTAGACACAACTATTGCATCTGATCAGTCGGGATTCGGCGACAGAGCAGAAACGACGGTTTTGTCACTAGGTGTGTGCCGAGCATTACACACTAAGAGGCCTTTGCAAAGTAGCGAGATGTTCTGGAGTATGTTTTATGAGCTTCTGAAGTGGATGCCAATTGCGATCAACCCGTAACCGTATTTACCTAGGCCATTTCTAAATGTACTTAACCTGTCTAAGTGAATTATCAGGTAATTGTCATAACAATGCGCATTGTTATAATACTAGTATGATAGTACATGGATAAAACGATTTCGTGCATTAAAATAAAATTGTTTTAGATAAATATTTTATATACTGTTAGTACCACCTTCCCATGTGTATTAACATGAATATGATTTAATGAAAGAAATAAAAAATTAAATTAAGAGCTTTCATATAATTGTTTAGATTAATTCTCATAATCCGATGCAGACTGTCCATGTCGTGCTAAGTATGTGTAGTAAATCTGTAGAACTACATTCGATACCACTTCAGGTATTGTAAATCTGACAGTGTCGAATTGAGTCTACTAGACCTTGTTGACTTGGGAACAGATAGATAATGAAGACCAAACAAGTTACACAAAATCTTGTTTATAACAAGGCTACTTATTTGCTATTATTTCTCTTTCTGTCTTTATCTCTCTCTTTCTCTCTCTCTCTCTCTCTCTCTCTCTCTCTCTCTCTCTCTCTCTCTCTCTCTCTCTCTCTCTCTCTCTCTCTCTCTCTGTCTCTCTCTCTGTCTCGCTCTCTCTCTCTCTCTCTCTCTCTCTCTCTCTCTCTCTCTCTCTCTCTCTCTCTCTCTCTCTCTCTCTCTCTCTCTCTCTCTCTCTCTGTTTGTTTGTTTGTAAATGTGTATTTGTCTGTCTCTTAGATATTCAGACATGTATACAAACACACACACAGATGTGTATGCATATGCAGATACGAGACAAATAGAGAGACAGACGCAGATACAAAGATGAGACACACACAGGGAAAGAGAGAGAGAGAGAGAGAGAGAGAGAGAGAGAGAGAGAGAGAGAGAGAGAGAGAGAGAGGGGGGGGGGCGGGAGGACAAAAAAACAAAACAAAACAAACTATATGCATGTAAGTTAGTATTCTTATTTTTAAATAGACACATTGCTATTATTTTACTTTCGAACATTATTACGTTACAAGTTGGACATTTTACCAATTAAACAATGTTTATATAAAACCAGCAAAAAAATATCGTGGACAGAAATGGCGCCATCATGATAGTTACACTGACAGAAACTGTAGAAACAGAGGATCAATCGCCGGGTTATAATATCTGCAATAGGGCGCAGATCTCAATAGTAATAATACGCCTTGAATGAAGTCACCCCTCAGCCACCTCCACCACTGCAGCCAGTGTCCCATGACTGGTATTTTTTGCAGCTCTGGAAAGTGCATAAAGATATATCATTGTGGTACCGGTAGATGTAGCCTATGTCAAGTTAGCGAATTTCGTATCTCATTATCTAAACTAGCTGTCAGAAAAATAAGATAAATATAAATGTGTTATGGGTCATTAAATAACTTCCCTTTCCTTTCAGTATTATGATTGTATACGCACACGTATCTCCATCGGTCTCTGAATATCTGGGACGATACATATTTTATGGCAACCTGCCTTTATGTTGTTTGTTTTATGACACCTTATTAATCGCCGGCTCTTGGGTATCAAATATTTGGTAGTTTTGAAGTAGTATTCAGGGGGAAGTCACTGCATTTTGCATTAGCAGCGAGATATTGTTATATGTACTTTTCACATACAACGGCGTTTTATTGTACCATTCGTGGAATATTGGTGGGTACTGATAAAAACAAATGCAATCAGAAACTAGGTCCACTGAATGGAATTCGATCTTTTGACACAAATAATTAAGGCGAGCGCTCTACCGATGGAACTAAATCGTGCTCCTCTAGAATGGGTTTATATAGAGGATACTAAACGAGTTACCAGTTATTATCAAATGTATGTCCCGAGTGAAATAATTTTCAGTTGTCACGAGCTTTAGCGAGTGACAAATGAAAACTATTTCACGAGGGGCATAAATTTGATAATAACTGGTATTGAGTTTGTTATTCTATTTATTACCTCAGCTATTTTTTCTCTAAAAACCTTTATTTTCGACGCACATGCACGAAAGCCAACCAGTATAGGAACGATGTAAACCACTTTACGCACTGTTCTGGAATTACTATAACGTTGTAATTTAATCACGTTCATAGATAATTTTTAAAAAAACCACAAGTTCTCTTTATTCTGCTTCAAATCTATAATAAATTGCATTAAAATGACATTTTGTTATTAATTTAACACCAAAAACAGAGACCCGTAAAGGCAAACTCTTTAAACTACATGACGTCATTTTGTGTGTTTGTCAAATCGTGATGACGTCATATGTAGTACCGACAAAGTCATTGGTTTGTAAGCGTCAAATTGTCCAATAGTATTGTTCGTTAGACCAATGCAGAATATGTCTCACTGAGAAAATATGGAAAATATGTTTTCTGTTATGAGTGACCGCTGGGGTAATATATATATATATATATATATATATAATATATATATATATATATATATATATATATATATACACACACACACAGCCGTGGTGTGTGAAGTGAGTTTGTACTTGCTTCTGCATTATTATGTAAGTATGGAAATATAATATATTATAACGTCTTGTTGAGTCATCGAAAACAGTTACCTTGGGATCCATAATTTAAGGAATAATTATAGACCAAATAATAATAATAATAATAATAATAATAATAATAATTCAATGCATCAGGATGAAAAAGACAAGTCCGAAGTTTATATATTGCCTTACGTTTTACAACTCATCAGCATACATACTAAATACATGTCTATATACAATATGTACATTATATATTAAATGACATATGGTAAAGTGCCAAAAAAACATAATACAAATATAACTATACAATATAAAACTGGATTGAATCAAGTTATGTATTAAATTATTTGCCCGAATTAAATAGTTCCCAAGGTTATTGAGCTCTTTAATATTTCAGTAGTTAGTAATTGGATTAGCTTAAAAACAATAGATCTTATGTTATAATACGCTTTAATAATAATATTAAAAATATATTAGATCATTACATCAGTGACATTGCAATATAAAATGGAATTCATCTTCATAGTTTTTGGGAAGTATGTGTGTGTGTGTGGGGGGCGGGGGGTAAACATTTTATATCTACACAAATTATATATTTAACTTATGAACACATATTCTAATCTGTGCTAATCATTTTAAATAAAGCATTGCTATACGTTTCTTAAAATAAGTTTGTAACTTAAATTTGTTTGATAAAATGTTGATAAAAACTGCATACATACATGTCGTAATCGTTCTTGTATTATGGTAAACATACGCTAAATGAACTACTTTACAGATGACAAACGCAAGAAGTAATGATTATCGATATAATTTATTTGATGACAAATAACTGTAGATTATACTGAGGTGGGGGTAGTACAATTACATTCAAACATCAAACATCAAAGTCCACACAAATAGTGGAATAGTAGTAGAATTTCTATGTCGATTTCATCATATGGTCAACATACAACACTTCCGTATTTGATATTATTACGCGCATGAGTATAAATATAATTATAAACCAGAAATCCGCGAAATTGGATGCCACACGTATTATGGACAGATCTGGTGTCGCTCATAGTTGTAACCATAAGTGTATAATGTTTAATGTTGTGACGACATTAAACGGCAAATGTAATTTTGTACCGAAGACGTTAACCTGAGGTTAAACATTCAACATTGTCGGTCATGAAACTGACAATGACACCCGCAAATCTAAACAAAACCCTCCATATAGTTATGTCCGTTGAAAACTAAATCGTTTTCCTTCGGCACTAACTGTATATTTGGTATTTCTTCCTGGCTGCATTCTAACTGTAGACCTTTGAACCGTCAACATGGCCTATTCCAATCGCTAATGACGTCACTTTTCAGTGTGCGTGTGTGAGTGTGCGCGCGCGCGTGCGTGTGTGTGTGTGTGTGTGTGTGTGTGTGTGTGTGTGTGTGTGTGTTACCTAAATCATTGGGTATGTCATCAACTGGGTGAGAATAATCGTTAATCTTAGAAGTATGCTGTTTTGGCAATATATGTCCTGGGAATGTTTGCAAATTAGTGTAAAAATAAAAAAAATAAAAAATTGGTCAAATAATAGCAGGCATGTTGGACTGGATTATGGAGAGAGGGCTGCGTTTTGTAGGAAAATGCTGGATTGTTGTTTGTTACGTGTTTTTGTTTTTTTCGCTTTTTAAAATGACTACGGGGTTTATCGAGGTGCTTACCTGCTTCCATTTTAATATTAGGGCCTATGAATGTATCTTTGTTTTATGATGGGCACTAATTGTTCCATCTAAGACACACTAAAAGGTTAACAGTTTGTTTTGTTTAACGACATCACTAGAACCCACTTATTTATTAATCATCGGCTAATGCATGTCAATGTCATATCCGTCACATACAAAATTGACGTAGATGACCAGATGTCCGTTACGTAGATGACACGTAGTTGATAATTAGTAAGAGTAGTAGGGACGGCTCAAGCAAGTGCCGTCCCTACTACTAGTAAGCAAATATGTTCATATAACGAGAATGGCCGAGTTATTGTGTTTCTTATCTATCAATTACACTCGTTTATTAAAAAATAAATGTATCAAACAATTTTGTGGTCTAACCTTTTGTTCACGAGAAGCATGCCGTTTGTAGATGGGATGTAATAAAATACGCACCTGTATTAACAATATCGGTTATCATTTCAAAAGAAACAACATGGCTGTCGTGGATATAAAAAATGACACGTTCGCAAACTTTCAATACAACATGGAAATAGTAGATTTATGGAAATTCAATTTTTCTAGCACCTCGAAGTAGTCGTGACGTAGATGACAAGGACTCTGGGGACATGGATTTTTTTTAAACTAAAAACTTCGATTATTAAAGATATTTAGTAGTAGCACGTTATTGTGGACAGTGAAGGATAATATGTTTCATGGGGACTTTCTGACAAAATACATGTTATTTAGTACGTACTGGTTACACTTAATGGCTACCAGATATGCCACGCACTCTCAATGACAAAACCGTAACACATGATCAGGACTATATCTCGCACAATGCAGAGTCAAATCGCAAAATAGTGGATAATGCCATGAATCTCTATCTAATGCAGTGTCTCTAGGATGACCACCATTCCCGAGGATATAATTAGTGGGGATTTCAGGAGGATTACCACTCACATACTAGTTTTCTGAATCAAAACAGAGATAATTAAAATAAGTAAAGCTAGGATGACATGCACTCAAGGATCACTGTCACAACAGTGATGATATCAAGTGTTCGCGAAAAGTGAGCATATCCTGTCCTGCCGGTTGCACCAGTTACGAGTACTGCCAAAAAGATGTCAAATATGTCACTTCGTCTAAAATCGTGATGAAATAATAAGTTTGCAATAGTTTCACCGAAGATATAAAACACATGAACAAGTTCAAAATATTGAATAGCATCAGCCATAATGTTGATCAGTAATGCATCATTTTTTGTAGATATAGCCCCTAAATATCTACCATAAAATATTTTGAAATCTGCATGTCCTAAGCTATCTTAGAAGTTCTGACATGTAGGCAACTGACTATTGGACACTTGATCTTTTTTGCCATACAAATTAAGTTACACATGGGTTATTACATTGGCTTTTGCTGGGCACTCCCGAGTTTCGGCGCACCCTAGCACCCTCCACCTAGATACATTTAATTATGCAATATTAATATGTGTGTCACCTTTTGTTGGGTTTCTACTACGAATACTAATCATTATTATCAACATTTGTATTGCGTATATTCCTACAATATGTTCAACAAGAGGAATCGATCTTACATCAAGCTGGACTTCAAACACCCAGTGGCCCGTGACGGTAACGGTTTTCTTCTCTCATTAAACCTGTATAGACCTTAACCGTAACCGTAATCGTATTCAGTATGTCATTTTTTAAACATTAGCTGTTCTTTCATTATTGTTATCTTTCGTTTCTCTCTTTCGTTATTTCATTCTATCTCATTCTTTCATTCCTTCCTTCTTCATGTCTCCCCTTTGTTTCCTTCTTTTGTTTGTTTCTTTCGTTCAATCATTTTTTCTTGTTTTCTTGTTTGTTTCTGGGGTTTTTCGACGAACTATCTACCAGTAGTCCATATTGCAGTCCACCATGCCTGAAAATAAATGTAAAACAAGTCACTTGTTAATAAAATATTAAAGCATATACATCTTAGTTAAACGCATCTTTAGTGAAATATAATACATGACTGCAGAATAGCGTCAGTATAAGCTATTTACCTTGAGCTACAGGAAAATACCCGATAAAAAAAATCCAACAATAATAAAACACGTAAGTTATGCGATTTGATCCTCCACTGTTCGGTTGTGTATTTGCTTTGCAAGATATCGACCAGGAAGAACCTTTGAATAAACGCTTAATATGCAAACATTAGATAATAATGTAGCCTAAATTAAAACACTCCTAAGAAAGAAAAACATGTTTAATTTAACGACACACTTAACACATTTTTATTTACGGTTATATGGCATCAGGCATATGGTTATGGACCACATAGCTATTGAGAGAGGAAACCCGCTGTCTCCACTTCATAGAATTTTCTTTCCGATTAGCAGCAAGGGATATTTTATATGCACCATCCCACAGCCAGGGCAGTACATACCACGGCCTCTGATATACCAGTCGTGGTGTACTGGCTGGGACGAGAAATAGCCCAATAGGCCCACCAACGGGGAGCGATACCAAACAGACCGCGTATCGTTCGAACGCTGTACCACTGGGCTACATTCCGCCCCCTAAGCACTCCTAAGACCACACATATAAACAAAAAATTGGCTGCTCTTACCAGCAAGGAATCTTTTTATGCAGCATCTCACATAAGGATAGTAAAGTTTACTGCCATTGTTACACTAGTTGTAGAACATTGGTTGGAACGATAGATTATTTATCACTGAACTACTCCAAAATAAATAGCATGAAATAAGTTAATAGTTCGAGTAATACCGTAAGGATTCGTTAGAAATAGCTTAACACGTTGGAAGAGTATTGGGACTTTAAAGTCGATGACCCAGTGTATCAATGCGTTTGACATATTTTCGACCTCCACATATTTTTGTTTTCTGTTAACTTGCAGATTATTAAAAAATTTCACTGATGAAACGCGATGGGTAAGGCATAAGAATAATAGTCCGCAATTACACTTCATGTTTTTCCTCACGAACTTTTGTAGTTGCATGTAGTCGCATACAACGTGTAAATGCAGTTTGGGTTCACCCCGCTCATAAATATCATAGCTATGTCAATGCAACAGTTTGCTTAGATTATCAATAGTTGGCAAAACCAGTATGCGTTTGGTAGCCATAATGTTAGTAACAGATTAAAATTCAATTAATACGTAGTATTATGGTAAATCGTTCGCTCGATACCCATCGACTTGCCCATTTCTCGTTGCCCATGTCTCGTTGCCTGTTTCTTGTTCCATCCAGTGCTCCACAACTTTTGTGTGAAACGTCATGTTATACTATAATATTTGTGAGATGGTACAGATATATACGTCTTGCTGCTTATCGCAAATAGTAGCAAATGAAGTGGCAGGCGTGTTTCCTCTCTAGTTACATAAGTGGTCCTCTCTAGATAGATAAGTGGTCCTTAAAATGCGTTGAGTGCCTCTTGAAATGAATGCGAGATTACCTTCCCACAAAACACGTTTGATTCAGTTTACCTAATGCTTGACACAAGTACTGATTAGCGCCAACTCGACGATCAAATCGTCAGTGACCTGAACATGTTCGTCACCACACGCCGAGAGAAGCAACAAAAAGATTTATTTTGATGGAAGACGTTATCGCGAAACTGGAGATTACATTCCGATTGCATCAAAAGGGAACCACCGATATGGCATATAACTATATAATCAATAATACTAAATCCAATATACAAATGAATGAATGAATGAATGAATGAATCAATGAATGTTTAACGACACCGAAGCACAAACAACGCATGGGCTATTGGGTGTCGAACTAAAGAAAACCTCATATAAACAAATATACCATACATGTGGTTTTAAACTCATATCATAAATAAAACGTTTCCTAACAAATTATCACCGAATTATATAGATAAAAACCTCATTTTTAATGCATGGTTCAAGACTAAATAATATTATTAGTACAGCCAATGTATGCATTGTGCCGCTTCACATGCTTTGCTAGTAGTAATCGATAATGCAGATGATTTAACTTATGCAATTTGATGGTAAATTACTAAGAACATTTTCATTTACACCGGCATTTTTGTTTAGTTGGTATGTGTTTAGATCTAAATAATATGTTTCTATATGAATTTTAATGTTATCAAATATAGGTTTACTCGCCAATTCATAGGTTGCCTGTTGACACAAACGGAATATAGACACGACCATTATGTCTGATCTGTCGAGAGTTGGCGATAACTAGACATGGCGGTATTTACACTAATTGTGTGCTGAACATATATTAGCATTAATAATCACCTGAGTTAACATGATTAGGGAGACCTAAAGTAAGAATTGTTAAATATTGGTTGAATAATTTAGAAACTAATAAATGTATCCTGAAATCAATATATGATGACATGTTAGAAAGATACGACGCGTTTAACTGGCTAGATAATGTAAAACATTTATTATTTTCTTTAAGATTCTGAGATGTATGGTTAAACCACCAAGTTGATATCATGTAATATTGCTTTTATAAAAGAGTTAAAATACGCCTGTCATTTCACCATATACAATAAATAACACATTTTTAAAGGACTCTCCAAAATGTAATATTTTAAGGCATTTGACAAATACCTTTTGTTTACAATACTATCTGAAGTTGAGCATGGACGATGTTAGTTATTAGACGATTACAAAAAAAACAAACAACGTATGCTTAATCGATATAATATTGAATATAAATTCCATTTTAATTTAATTATTTACATTCGCATCGTGTATATACAAATACTACAGGTCAAGACCAAATGTTTTTAAACTAATACAATTAATTTATATTCAGAATAGAAAACAACTTTGTAACTTTGGAAAATATTTAAAATGCACATTACATTTACGATTGCAACAGTTATAACAATCTAACGTCCAAATATATATCCACGTGTTTATATCGATTATTGTTTATTTGATATCTGTTTTATAGTATTGCATATACTGCTATGTTATGAGCCACACGGTTTAACGCAAACAGAATACTATTATTGACTACGAGGTCGATGCAAATAATTAACAACATGTTCTCGAAAATGTTTTATGCGTTGTTAGTGGTTGTCATTTGGGGAATGCAGTTAAACTTATTTACCTTGCCCACTTGTAAGTGTAATAAGCTCATCTAAGTAGATTATTAGTCTATTGTTATAACAATACATATTGTTATATGATGGTGTGTGGAGAGACGATTTTCTTCTAAACTGAACTATGAATTGTGTTAGGTCTCTTGCTACTAATGCCGATGTCACACGTCCATGTACATTCATAACGCGACAATGATATAATGATATAACAAAACGAGTCTTGGTATACATGTTTAGTTTAATTGTGATAATCCAAGGTAGGTCATCAATGATGAAGGCAGGGCCTCGCGTGCTAAGTTACTAAGTATGTGTCGTACATCTGTAGAAGTACATTTGATAACACTTCAAATAATGTACATCTGACAGGTTTCATCATGTATGTCTACTAGATATACTAGTTATGTTATCGAAACATAATGTGAAGACCACACAAGTCACATACTATTACGCTTTCGTTTTTGTTCTTGCAACTCGGATGAGTTCTGTTTAGAACCAGGCTAATCAGGTCCTATTAATTATTCCTGTTTTGTCTCCATTTCTTTCCGTGTTTGTGTGCATGTCTGTATGTCTGTCTCCTTCAGATATTCAGTATTGCATATGAACACATAGAAAGATAAATCCAGACAGTGAAGAAAGATATATATATAAGAGATAAACGATACAGAGGGGAGGAGAAGAAGGGGTGAAAGAGAGTTGCGAAAGACAGAGATGAGGGAAAGGATGGATGCGTGGAGCATACAGTGAGGAAGACTGCCCCGTGTCTGATATTGTATTTCTTGTCTATGGGGAAAATGTGTTGTTTTGATTTAACTAGATGTAACATATGTGAATGTAGCGGGTTTCCTATCTAATTCTGTAAACCGACTGTCAGCTAATAGCGGGCTTTTGAATGTGCGATGGTATCGTTAACCCTCATTCCTTGTCTTTCAGTGTTACCATTGTATGCGAACACGATGTCTCCATTTGTCTCCGAATATCTGGGACGTGTTAGCGGTTTTATGGAAACCCGTCTTGAGGTCCCGAAAAAATAATGTTAATCTGCAAATGGTATGCACATTGATGTATTTATCATCGACTGAGAGATAAAACATTTGACAATTCTGACACGTAGTCTTCAGGAGAAATCCGCTGCTTCTCTCTGTTAATAGCAAGGTAGCCTTTGTATACACTTTCTCACAGACAGGACATGACATTATATTATACCAGTCATCGGACATTGGTTGGGATTCAGAGACTATGTCCACCGATGGGATTCGATCCTTCAACAAAAACACTTAAGGCGAATGCTCCACTGTCTGACCTAAATCGTGTCTCACACATTTTCTAAACAGCTCACACAACCGAGGTGCATGAGGAAGATCGTTCAATTCGGGCGCTTGCTACAAAAATAAATGTAGAAGTTACCTTGCGATCCGTAACAAAGAAGTAAATTCAAAGCACCAAGGAGTACAAGCAAACAAGTCAAATGATTTCTAGACCCATAGCTACACTACATATGACCAACGCAGATAAGAAGGTTTATCAATATAATTTAATTACATGTAATTTGTACTCGAGGCATGGGATACTACAATCCCATATTGTAGTGGAAGATCCAAATTCATCCTTAATATATCTAGTGATACAAATAGTGGTATAAGAAATGTACAAAATTAACGTCAAATTCAAGACACGTATTTAAAGTAGTATTTCAATGTATATTGTATAATATGGACACACCGTTTTGTTAATATACAAACATTCTGATTAAGCAATAATTGTTGATTAGTGAACTACAAATTAAAGCCCTGATTTTGACTACAGCATAAAACACTTCCTTATTTGATAAGCAGTATGCATGCGTGCGTGTGTATAGATATAAGTGTATGCACATGCAATCCACGTAATTAATTGTTGCACCTAGTAAAACAAGTGCACCAATTAATTAACAGAAATCAATAGATAAAAAGAGACCCCTCCCCCCAAAACAACAACAACAACAACAAAAACAACACACAAAAAAAACAAAAACAAAAACACCACAAAAAAACCCCAACAAAACCAGAAGAAAATGTTCAAGGAGAAAGAAAAAAATCATTAAGAAAATGTGACAAGTGATATGAGGATCCACAAAAACAGCTATAAACTAATATTAGTCTACGACTTCTAGTTGGTTAAAACAGTGCTAAATGTTGAAATATAATATACATTTGTATTAGGTGGGTCAATTTTCCGGTTCCGGTTCTGAATGGCTGACCCTGACCTCGATTTATGGCGTCACTGTCCCACTCGGTAACTTGGTATTCAAACAAAGGATGTCCGTGGAGTGGAAAATTCATAGAACTGCAGATGTCAGCGAACAACGTACCTAGGCTACTGACGTGGGGGAATACTGCCTACAATAAAACTCTGATGTCGGCCTTGGTATCAGAGGGCTTCAGATGGCATGGGAAAATTTCACGGAATGTTAGACTGAAATACGGTCATATGGGTGGCGTATGGTGTGACATCAGTGAAAGAAAAACAAACAACAACAACAACAACAACAAAGTATCCAAGCATGTTCGTGTGTTGAACCGAGTTAGCGTGGTTGAGTCATATGACGTGTCCAGGTTAGTTCACATAGAGAATATATTGTATGTATTTAAAACTAAGGTATTATCTTAGTGAGGAAACAAGCAACATTTTTGCTTTAGTAACAAGGCATATTTTATATGCACCATTTTACAGACATAATATCACATACAACGATTTTTGATATACCAGTCATGGTGCACTGGACGTGATTTAGCTCAATCGGCGTTTGTATAGCAGGATTGAATCACATCGGTGGATTCATCCAACTGGTTGGTATTTCTTCGTCTTTCCAATCAGTGCACCACATCTGGTCAAACGCCGTGGTATCTGCTTTCCTGTATGTGCTGCTTTAGGAAAACTGTAGCAGGCTTACTCTGATGACAACATGTCAAAATTAAAAAATGTTTGACATACAATAACTGTTGCTTAATTAATATAGGTGTTCTAGTGGTTTCGTTAAACAAACTAAACTATAACTGATCTCTACGACAACGTGGATTCTGACGTCACAATGCATGTCACGACAAGCCTCAGGCTGGTGTTGAAACAAGCATTGTGTTATATAGTGCAGCCTTAACACGTTTTCCTTCTGTGAAGTGTGTCTTGTCGATCAAAAACAAAATACCACAAAAAAGAAGAACAATATAGAACCGACTCTCCAATCTCAGAACAAAAAAAAAACTTAACATATCAAGACACTACATCCTTGTTATTTTATCATATATATTATGTGACGTCGTAACTTTAGACATATCAAGTTTCTCATAGGCATTCATTTGAACATCTCGTCCTGTATTAACATAACCACCATCGTTAACATCGTCTAGTGGACTTTTTTGTTGACTTCTCTCTTCTTGTTCGTCCCTGTGCATGTCGCCTGTATCAGACGGATTGTTTTCTTTTCTGTAATTTGCGTATTGGTTATCACTGCAATTCATAGGTCTGTCAGATTTAGAAATATATCGGCGATCAGATCCGTGTTTTTTCTTTTGACGTCTGACATACCTACAAACAAAATATAGCATTCAATGTCAGAATGACTGAAATTAATTGTACACCCCCCCCCCCCCCCCCGCCCTCAATCTCTCTCTCTCTCTCTCTCTCTCTCTCTCTCTCTCTCTCTCTCTCTCTCTCTCTCTCTCTCTCTCTCTCTCTCTCTCTCTCTCTCTCTCTCTCTCTCTCTCTCTCTGTGTGTGTGTGTGTGTGTGTGTGTTTCTATATCTCTGTCTTTGGTTCTCTATCACAAATATAATTTTCAATATTTATTTTAATACACGCTAATTCGATCACAATTTTAAGAGTTAATCATACTTGAACGTGTTTGTCTCTCTGTCTTTGTCTCTCTTATCGCAAATAGCACGTTCAATATTAATTTTAATACACACTAATTCGATCACCATTTTAAGTGTTAATCATATTTTAATTTGTTTTCCAATAGAGGATAATTCACTCCTACTCAAACGTTTTAAGACAGTATTATTAAACAGGCTGACCTTATTTTGAGCATACTGTCCCATTGGTAATATAATGATAATAATGTATATTTGTTAAATATTACCTACCATATAAAAACACCAGTGATGGCAGCAAGAGAAGCAGAGAGTATTCCTACTACAACAAACAGCGCAATGTTCGTGGAATCCGAGCTGTCTTTGTCATCAGGAAAAGCTATTACAAAAGAGAAAAGAAAACATTGTGTTGAAAATTAATTCCATTGACCAAATATGAGTGATATAACCTCCTGCACAACACTGGTTCTATATATAAAATCAATCCTGGTTTCACGGTTATCATCAAATGAGTTTAAAATATACTGTTGTATAACGCATACAAGATCATGCTCCCGACACCGTAAACTATACTTTAGTGCTGAAGTTTGGACAGTTGTTAAAGCCTTAGAAGAAATTAAGGATTCGATTGCATCCAAATTTATTATTTTTACATACTCACTTCCGTGTCTCCAAGCTTTACGCAATACGAAGCTGTACCACTCCTTAATTAGAATGGTGATACGAAAGGGTGTCTTTTTATCCATTTCCAATAAAGATCATTTATTTTATTTGGTGGTCAGCCATGTTGGCATCAGGGGTAATGAAAAGGCAGATTCTGCTGCCAAGTCTGCTTTGGATTTGCCTCATGCCAGGGTTGGTGTGCCGTATACTGATTTTAAACATAGTGTCAGCCAATTTATCTTTTCAACTTCGCAAGATAATTGGGACAGTGCGATTGCGAACACGCTTCATGCTATCAAGCCAGTCTTGGGAGAGAATGAATGAATGAATGAATGTTTAACGACACCCCAGCACGAAAAATACATCGGCTATTGGGTGTCTAACTATGGTAATGCAAATAAATAAAGTGATGATCAACAAGATGATATAAAAATTCAAGACAAACTAAAACAGTGTAAAGAACTGTGCAAAGACACAAATATCACAGAATTTTACGGATACTGAATTTTACTCAAAACTTCAATTTTGTGCTGTATTGGCCATTATCAAAGAGAATGTTACACCCCTGCACACGGTGAGGTTACAGCACACGCAGGGGTCTTGGGAGAGTGTCAGTCCTCCTAAAGGCAGTGCAGGAAGGCTGAAATAGCCTTGTGTCCTTCTCGCATAGGTCATACATACTTGTCCCATTCATTTCTCTTGAACAATGATCCTCCATCTCAGTGTGTGCACTGTCGGTGTATTCTGATTGTACGCCACATTTTGGTGGAGTGTACGCATCTGAAAAAAACTACACAAAATATAGTTGGTTAAAGAAATGTGATGGAATCATTTCGATTCCATCCAGAAATTATCTTACAATATTTTACAAGATACCGACTTTTACTCTGAATTTTAATTCTGTCTGTGATATTTGTATTTTTGCACAGTGTTTTATTGGAGTACTGAATTTTTATATTGGTTTTGTTAATCTCTAAATGTTTTGACTTTACTATAGTTTGACACCGAAAAGCCGATTTATTTTTTGTGCTGGGGTGTCGTTAAACATTCATTCATTCACTGATAAAAACATACATAAAAAATCGCGGTTACTAACACAAACATACATAGAATTAGGGTTACCAATAAAAATATATATAAAACTTAGAGTTACTAATAAAAACATACATAACCATTAGCATTAATTAATAGTATTTATCCACAGACAAGATAGCATATACCATGTCCTTTGATATACCAGTGGTGGTGCACGGGCTGGAACGATAAATAGCATGATGGGCCCATAGACTGGATTCAAACCTAGACCGACCGTGTGCCATCCGAGTGTTTTACCACTGAGCTACGTACCACCCCATTTCGGTAGGAGTAGTCGATGTATGTGGTGGCAGCTAGCTTCCAATATATCTGTCTGTCTGTCTGTCTGTCTGTCTCTCTGTCTCTGTCTGTCTCTGTCTGTATGTCTGTCTGTCTGTCTCTTTCTCTCTCTCTCTCTCTCTCTCTCTCTCTCTCTCTCTCTCTCTCTCTCTCTCTCTCTCTCTCTCTCTCTCTCTCTCTCTCCTCCTCTCCCTGTGTGGGTGTGTCACCATGTCTATCTGTTGCCTTTTTTCTCTGTCTGCCACTCTGTGTGTGTGTCTCTCTCTCTCTATGTCCGTCTTTATCCATGTCTCCCTGGTCTCTGTCTCTGTGTGTGTTCCGTCTTTTTCTCTATGTATCTGTGTGTGTGTGTGTGTGTGTGTGTGTGTGTGTGTGTGTGTGTGTGTGTGTGTGTGTGTGTGTGTGTGTGTGTGTGTGTGTGTCCTTTATTTGTGTGTCCATCTGTGACTCTTTTTTGACTCGGTCTCTCTGTCTCTCTCTATGTGTATGTGAGTGTGTTTCTCTGTCTTTGTTGCACTCACTCACTCTCTCTCTCTCTCTCTCTCTCTCTCTCTCTCTCTCTCTCTCTCTCTCTCTCTCTCTCTCTCTCTCTCTCTCTCTCTCTCAATAGCAACTTGCACACACACACACACGTATGTGTTTGGGTTTTGTATTTGTGTGTGTGTGTGTTTGTGCGTGTTTGTGTTGTGCGTATGTGTGTATGTGTGTATGTGTGTGTGTGCGTGCGTGTGTTGTGTATGTGTGTTTGTGCGTGTTGTGTGTGTGTGTGTGTGTTGTGCGTGTGTGTGTTGTGTGTGTGTGTGTATCTGTGTCTGTGTGTGTGTACAGTTGAATCCCGATGGCTCGAACCCCGTCGGTGTTCGAGAAAGTGTTCGATCCATTCGGTCAACATCGAACATTTCCGTAACATAAGTTACAAAGTTAAATTAGATACAAATTATGTAATACATAAGTGCACAGAAATAAAATAAATGAATGGCAAATTCTTAAACTGTATTTACATTAATTTATTATTAAACAATTTGAATATATCAACAACAACAACAACAACAAAACCCCTACCCGAATGTTGTAATAATCAACTGCGCAATTGTTGGTCCGGTTTAGTGGTTTACCAGTTGATATTGGATAGATCACTAGTTCGAGGGAAATATAGCTATTGACATAGATGGGACATATAATTTAGTGCGAGCGAAGGCTTTTGTCGACCCTGAACGTGTTAGATCCATCTGCAGGTAATATAGGGAATTTCCAAACTCGGAACTCCGTTCATTGGTTCGAGCGTTGCAGTGTGTTTGAATTTTATTTTCAACGTAGTTATTACAGCACATAGGGCAGATTCGCTGCTTCTCATATTGCCCTGATTTCGAGTATCGGGGAAACCCCGCATCTAAATTTGGCATAAGAATTTCTGTACATATTTGACATATTTATATTTACATAATGTTCCGTGCTATATACATTTCTGAGCAAGTGATAGGTGTGCAACGTTCTACGTTATCATCATTGAGACAAAAAAAGACATATAGACTAATTTACGTGGGGGTTTTTTGTTTTGTTTTTCGGGGGGTTTTCTTGGGTTTTTTCCAATTACGTAGTTGTCCTTTTTCAGCCCAGTTAAACACCTTTCTATGCCACATGTCATGATTCACGTTGACCAACCTTCTCCACTGACCCAGTACATCTTTCCACTAAGACACCGCTAAATGAGTGCAATCCATATTAATAGAATCTATCGCCGTTGTGAGTTATAGATAAGGCAATTCCAACCATCGGGACAAATTGTTTTGGGTGTTTATTGAGGGCCGAGGATTACCGAGGCCCTTACAAAAACATTTTATCCCGAGGGTTGGAATTGCCTTATTTATACGTCACAACGGTGATTGATTCTTTTTTCTTGCCCATTTAATTACAGTAACAAAACATTAATTCTGTAAGCTACGTACGGTTTGTTTATTGTAGAACGATTGAAACTTATTTAATCATAAACTGAAACTTATAGTCCAACTTATGCAACGACATAAAAATACAACAAGTTAACAATAAATATAAAGTTGAAAATTTTAATTTATTTAAATATTTTCAAAACAATAATACAACGTGAAATGACAAACACAATTTTGAAAACCATAAGTTATGACGTTGATCGTCGTAAAACGAGATATGATGTCACGCGTATGTAGAAATCGTCTAGCCCTCGGGTCAGACAGATTTGTCTAGCATCAGACAAAAGCTGGATAACCCTGCCCAGTGTGCAAGAACACCGTTTTCAGCAACGTTAGGTGTGTACTTCCCCACACTAATTACACTATATTCCCTAGTCCCTCATATTGCAGCCCCTTATATAATAACAGAAGTAACTATAGCATTTTAAAGCGTACTAAAACGGTATATTACATACCGCCAATTTATCTACATTTTGCTACGACATGTCCTAGATCCATAATGGCTGAAAGGTCGACTGCTGTATCTGTGATGTTGCAGCAGTAATGCCAACTTCAGTCTAGTTACATGCATTTGGTTATAGGTGAAAAGTAGCTGACTTTATTTAAATGATGTCTTAAGATGATTTTGAAGAGTATGATAATGGTGAAGATGATGACGATGATGATGATAATACCTAAAAGAACTATATGTTTCCATGAATTCAACCCAACCTAGAACAAAACACGGACCCTAATTGTCACTGGTTGGGGTGAATGTACTTTTTCCCACACTAATTACACTATACTCCTAGACCCCATATTGCAGCCACGTATGTAATAACATGCGTTTTAAAGCGTACTAAAACTGTGTATGACATTTCGCCCATTTCTTTACATTTTGCTAAGATAAGTCCCAGAGCCCTACTGGCTGAAAGGGCGACTGCTGTATCTGTGATGTTGCAGCACTAATGACAATTTTAGCCTTGTTACATGTATTTGGCTATAGGTGGAAAGTAGCTGACTTTGTTTAAATGATGTCGTATGATGATTTTGATGATGATGCTAATGATGAAGATGACGACGATGATGATAGAGCCTAAAAGAACTATGTGTTTCCACGAATTCAACCCAACCTATGAAAAAATCGGACCCTAATTGTTTTCGCTTTTTATTAATACATAGGTGAAAATATTAATTTTTAAT
The DNA here is from genome assembly GCF_016097555.1 of Gigantopelta aegis. NCBI lineage: Eukaryota > Metazoa > Mollusca > Gastropoda > Neomphalida > Peltospiridae > Gigantopelta > Gigantopelta aegis. The sequence goes on along the minus strand of NC_054699.1, from coordinate 13,344,305 downwards.
ATTGTACCGGTTGGTTTGAATGGCACAGATGACACTCATGTTTTTATTTTGATTTTGACTCTCGGTTTGTATATTTATGGTCATATAATACCATTGGCTGTCTGTTTCATTTATAATCCTAATCTGTAGAAAGAAAACATGAAACATATACTGTAACAGTTATACGAAATGTATATTATCTAATCTCTATATGTGACAATGCTATTTTTCTAACTGATTTAAAAATGGTAAACGACCTATACAAATCAAGTTTATTTGAAATACCACATCTTGCTTGTTTTTCCAACTTCATGCTCCAAATTCAGATGAACGGAACAAATTATCATTATTTAAAAAACATACACAAACATATACGGAATAGTTTTGTTATTAAATTTGATATGTTTTCTTTTTTATATTTTTCTCTAGATCTACAAGATAACCAAGACAGCAACGATACAGCGACCATTGCCGTAGCCATCATTGCTGTTATTTCGCTTATTGTACTTATTGCAGTGACTAGCATATTGATATTGTAAGTAAAATATTACACGTATTAGACATACGCCTGTTACCCATGCCACCCATGCCTCAATCAACGAACTGTAGCATAGAGATCTCCCAAAAAGGAAACAAATAAAGAAAACAAAAACACCCTACGTTCCCCCCCCTCCCCCCCCTCTTTCCCCCCCCCCCCCCCCCCCCCCCCCCTCTACCAGGAAAAAGGAGAAAATAATAATCAATCAATAAATCAATAAAATAAACACAAATAAAATAAAATAAAATAAAATGAACAAACAATAACACAAAATGTAGTCATTGAAAATTTCAGAAATATATCACCAGTTGCATGCAAAACGTAAGACCTAGTTTGTGGAGTTAAAGATACAAGTTAAATAAAATCAACAACACACAAATAGTACAGCACAACCAAAACACCTGCATTATTTCTAATAATTAATCATCTAGTTTAGTTTACTTCCCATGACACTCACTGTTCTTCAATAGTAATTCGTTGTTATGTATAAATGCGTTTAGATGTATTGTTTTTCAAACCAGCAACAGAAGGTACAAACTGCATCAAGCCAGTTTATGAGATGTATTAAGAGCAAAACACAGGTTTTTCTCAGTTGGAAACAACTAAACACATTTCTAGTCACAGTATTTGTGACCAATGTACACATTGTGCGTATTAACGAGGAAAGGCAATTTCCCAAAAATGTTGGACAACGGGAATCAGAAGGCGATTTCAAAATTAAATGTTTAAACAGCTCTGTGTGCGCAACATTTACTCTTTATCAAAATTAATTCTACTCTGATGTTGTTTTGTTGCGGGGGGAGGGGGTATTGGGGGAGGGTTTTGTGGATGAGTGGGGGTGAGGGTGGGGTGGGCAGATGAATTTTGCGCATACATAAAACTCCTCAAACGGTTAAAAAGAAGATTTTCTTTAAGTTTCTATTGTCTGTCCCCCATTTGTTTTTGTGTTTATACATTTCAGTCACTAATATGTTAACCGTAAATAAAATGTGTTGGGTGCGTCGTTAAATAAAACATTTCTTTCTTTCTTTCATACCTGTCTGGTCACACCAAGAAAAGAACTCTTGGTATCTTCTACATGCACAAAGAACTGCTTGATGGCCTTGGTAAAGAGCCTCTGACAGAACATACAATGCATAATGCTGAGTCATTAATTTGTAAGATCTATAAAGTTACCAATGCACCCACCACAAACAGGGCCAGATATGTACTGTTCAAAAATGCACAGCGTCTAGAAATGCTCCTTCCAACAAGTGATGCTGCAAGATACCACATACAAAGAGCTCGTTATCAAAACAGCATTTGGCTTCAGGCCAGTACATTATTTCTAAATATTTCACCTGCCACAACTATGGGATGGGAACTCAAATATGACCAAATCCAACCAGTTTTAGTATCCCTACCATCTGTACCAGCATCCTGTTTGCAAATAATTACATGTGGCTGCACATCAATGTGTTCCTCTCAGAAATGTAAATGCAGAAAGGCAAAACTGTCATGCACTGGTGCTAGCAAATGTGCAAGTGACTGCTTGTACGTTGACCATAACGGCCAATTTGGAGTGGTTGTTACAGGTTCGACTGTCTATAACGTGGGATTGAATGTCTGTACCAGGGATTTTTTTTATGAATCACCATATGTAATAAGCAATACATGGTTGAATATATTTTTGATTACGAAATAACATTCTACCTGTACACCTGGGAGAAGCCCATCCAGTCTGACACGGACAGCTTCCGTTCTGTGTGTCGCACGTATATCCTACACACTGACCACAACTCTTTTTACACGACTCGCCCCATAATCCGTCACAGAAGTCTGGTATAAGAAACGAAAACAAGATAACGTTGGTTTTGTTTAACGATACGACTAGAGGACATTGACTTCTTAATCATCAGCTATTGGATGTCAAACATTCGGTAATTGTGATATATATATATATATAGTGTTAGAGAGAAAACCTGCTATATGTGGCTATTAGTAGAAAGGGATATTTTGTATGCATCTTTCTACAGACAGGATGACACATACCTCCCATAGCTCCCATGCCCTATGTCAATGTCATGTAGCATACTGTTGGTGAAATGTCGCACAATTAGGTCTGATATTAAATATTTAAATAATATACAACACCTGGTATCATTCTAGCCCTAGCTTGAAAACACATTACAATATTATATCACAAAAATATGGCAGTTGACTCCACAATATAATATGGCAAGCTATTTGCTATAGAGGTTTCAATCAAGTATGAGATATTAACTGCTGCAATCACAAATGTCCGCAAAAAAAGAGCCAATCTCACTCTTCATGTTCAATGCACCCTATCAAATACTATTATATATGTGCATGTCAGTGTACCACGCATACACACTGCGTCAGTAATAAATGCCTACCTGTGCATCTTGGTGGAGCCCATCCAGTCCTACACTGACGACACTTCCCAGTGTGGGTGTTACAGTAACCGTTTCTACAATGGCCACAGCTGATATTGCAGTACTCACTCCAGTATCCACGAGAACAGGCTAGGATGAAACGAATTTTTGTAAATGAATAACTAGCATATTGAAAAATAATAGACAAAATAATATCCAGATAAAGCACACTAAACAAATAACACGAGATACTGGCATGCTTACATGAACTATCAAAACTATTAAATCATAATAATGTATGTGATGTAAATCATCGTTGTTGATTTATACAAAGTCTGTATACGACCTTTAATTTAAAGGAGCATTCCTGAGTTTGCTGCATTCTAAGATGTTTCCGACTAATCAAATATTTCTACGATTAAACTTGCATATTAAATATATTTTCTTGTTTAGAATATCAGAGTCTGTATATTCAGTGTGTAGAAAGTCTTAATATTTGTAAGAAGCCCAAACTGTATTTTGTCTTCAAATAATTTCGTACATACACAAAAAAAGGAATTTAACTTAAATTTAACCTAGTACAAATATTAGAAAGATCAGAAACACTAATATTTTATGCAGAAAAAAGTCTGATGTGTAATTACAATAGTGAAGAATTTCTTTTAGTCGGTAACATCTTTAAAATTGCAGCAAACTCAGGAATGCCCATTTAACATATAAACAGGCAGCATTTGGAAAAGGAAGTTGCTGGAACACATTCACTGTATTCGATACATAGACCGACAATAACCAGTCGTCTTGTTGCAAGAATCACCACCTCGACCATGGCCACAACTGTTGTTACAAGACGGACCCCAGTGGCTTTTATCACACGCTACAAAAACAAATATATATATATATGCCAAATGGATATGTCATCCTTATTGCACCGCTTAAAAGGAGATTGCCACTCTAAGACTAATTTTCTAAAATGTATTAAACAAAAATATA